>NC_056464.1:39736317-39855410 GCF_008729295.1 Plectropomus leopardus | reverse complement strand
CAAAAAAAAACTTTTTCTCATACAAAATAAAGTGATGCACACTTGAAATTGTTTTTGTAATGACAAGGTGTCAGGGTGCATAAAACAGCATCAAAAGTAGACCCCCCACACCCCCAAAAAAAAACTTTTTCTCAAACAAAATAAAGTGATGCACACTTGAAATTGTATTTGTAATTACAAGGTGTTAGGGTGCATAAAAAACCACGAAAANAAAAACAAACTTGTCCTAAAATTTCCTAAAATCTTCTAAATACCTTAAAATCTTGTCCTAAAATCCGAGAAATGTCCTGAAAACCTTGAAAAGTACCAAAGATCCTATAAAAGTCTTGAAATCTTGAACTCCTGAAATCCTAGAAATGTGCTTAAGTCCTACAAATGTCCTAAAATCTTTAAAATGTCCTAAAGAAGTAGAAAAGTCCTAAAATCTTTAAAATTTCCGAAAATCCTAACACTTTCCTGAAATACAAACCTCCATTTATTTTACAAACATGACTGAATAAATCAGTGAATGTTTTGAAAGATTAATTATTAAAAGCTTTATCATCAATAAAGTAAATTCATTATGGCTCCTAATGGCTGCAGCTTAACCGTCTCAGTGACCTTATGGCTCACCTCTCGTACTTCTAAAGTGTTAATGATTTACTCATTTAAAGCAGCATTAATAGAAAAGCACTTACTGATACTGATAAGTACGCGATACTGGGAATTTTACTGCACTGCAACACAGGTGAAAATATTTTGCAAACATTGTTTATTCAGGGAAAATTGACTGAGCATTTAGCGCTCTTACAGCATTACCTGGATTCACATGCAGTGGGTTAAAAGGATTTATAACATTTGATAGCAGTAAACCCAATAAAAACAAATAACTAATTTTAGTTATTTCAGTTCCTAAATCAAGCCTTTTTATTTATTAATTTATTTACGCAATTTATTTCCATTTGTTTTTCCTCACTCCCTTGTCATCACCCACCTTATTATTATCATTATTATTATTACTAGTAGGAGTATTAGTATTAGTATTAGTATTGTACATGCATTTAATTTTCTTTTCTCCTCCATATTTCACATTTGATAGATATCCAATAAAACAATCTGTAATAATGTTAATTAAAGTGACAGCAGCAACAGTAGAATTACCCTTACTGAGTTTGGCAAATTTTATCAAAATTATAGTTTTTTTTGTTATTATTTGTTATTATCTGAACATTATCTTATTTCCTTTATCTGTGCTTGTTTGTACGTAGTTTTTGTTTGCTTTGTATTTGTAAAGTCACCATAATTTTAATTTTCCACTAAATAAAAATATACTACCTAACTTCAATGTATGAATGTATAATATGCAAACATTTTAAACCTATGTGCACGCAGGAGGAGCTTCAGAAAACTGCTAAATCAACTAAACAGTTCTGAAGGCAGTAATCTCTGTCACTGCCTGACTTGATCCCTAAACAGCAGATGGAGGTGTGTGTGTGTGTGTGTGTGTGTGTGTGTGTGGCGTAGGTAAGTAAATCCGGAGTAAGTTTCCAAAAATAAATGAAAAATGAATTATTATTTACTTATTCTTAACTCGAGATTTAATTTTAATTAAGAATCTACAGGAAACGCCTAAAGAATTTATTAACGCGGAAATTGTGGAGCTGTAAAATAAAACACCATCATTATCAAACAGGTGCGCGCGCTCTCTCAGGGGACTTTATTTTGAAAAGTGGAACCAGGAGGAGCTCGTGTGTTGTGAACCGGTTGGCTTGACAACGCAGGAGGAGGGAGGAGCCTGTCCACGTCGGAGGCCAATGACGGGACAGGTGGCAACAGGTGAGCAGAGAACACACACTTCACTCACACACTCACGCACACACGTACACTCACACACACACGCGGTGGGGGAAGAGGTGTCTCTGGAGCTGAAAAGCCTCCTGGGACTGCAGATCCTGTCTGATATCACGGGGAACTAGAGAAGCGAGGACCATTTCAGCGCCTCCGAGGACAAACTACAGCCGGTCATCTGGATTATTACCGAGATTAGACCCGAAAACTGATCCAAAATCCCTCTGCTGCGGACTTTATATTGTGTGTTTGCGCCTCGCTGGTGAGTTAGTGCGACTTTTTACCTGTAAAATATAAATTTAAGCTATAAAAGCGTCAAAACAGAGCTGCAGCTTTCTGTTTGTGTTGTGTCTACATGGAGTTTTGACATGATGGTAGATTATTGATCGGCGATCACCTGCCAGTCCTCCTCAAATGACTCCTTTTTTCGCAGTAATGTTTCTAAAACAGCATTAAAGTCGGAAGTGCTTTTGGTTACTTGGTATCATTTCGCCGGAGGATCGTTGGAGGATTTGATCAAAGCTGAGGGTTAATCCGGAGCGCACAGGCACCATGATCAGCTCGGAGGGCCTGCGGCCGGCCACCTCCGGCAGGAAGCCGCTGGGGAAGCTCGCCACCCGGCTGGAGGAGGTGAAGACCTCGTGGCGGCAGGTCTCCACGCTGGAGCTCAGCCACAACGAGGCGGCGCGTCTGGCCACGGACGCGCTGCTGGAGCACGGGGAGAAGGAGTACCGGCGCGTCCTGAACGAGGAGCGGGAGCTAAACTTTCTGTCGCCGCTGGAGATCCGCTACATCACCCAGCACGCCGCCAAAACCTGTGGCTCCGAGAGCAACGGCGTCGGCCCTAACGACCGGGACTTCGGGGACGGAGACGCCGTGTCCGAGCTCACCTCCGGGACTTACTTCCCCATGATGTCCGACGAGGAGCCGCCGATGCTGGAGCTCGGCTGGCCCGAGACCCCGTCCAGGTACGGACCGTCAGAGACGCAGATCTACTTCCAGAGAGACAAGTCCCACAACGTCAAAGACCTCATCAGGTCCCTCATGAACAAAGCCAAAAAGGTAAGAGGACACACTGCGGGTTATTATCTCAGTTTATAATGTGTAATTTATTTTATTTTTTTAATGTATTTTATCTCGTGGGGGTTTGGAATACGACAATAATTAATTTCCCTTAAATCGATCAATATTTCAAGACTTAGAAGTAAAACAAAGTTGATAAAAAATATGCAAAAGACAAAAAGTTTGTATTTACATAGTGAGATTACAACTGAATAAATGACGTCAATGCAGGTGATTAGGGACTGTTCGTTATTTATGAGACGGAAATGATTTTTGAAACTTTATCTGTATAACACTTTTCATTCTGGTCAATCTGGTAATAAGACAGTATAAAAATAAAATAATTATTAAGTCAAGCACACACAAGCTTTATAAAGCATGAAGGTAATATAATAATACAGTAAAAGAAGAAGTATTTTTTGAGAATAACCTTTACAGTAAAAAACAGACATCTTTTGTTCAGCAGTTAAACCTTTAAAATAAAAATACTGTCAGTGAGCAGGTTATGAATCAAAGCTGAGCGTTTACGTGCTGACAAATGACACGATGAAGAAATCATCAGGCCTCGTGTTGTCTGTTTGTGGTTTTTTGTTTTTTCCGCCTGAGCGCGTTCATTTCTCCCTCAGGAGGTTTCCACCTGGTTTGCTTACAAACAAACGCAGCGGCAGGCCTGAGCAGGTCCGTCCTGAGCAGGTCCGTCCTGCTGCTACAGTCATGTTTGATCAGCGCTTATCTCTGAGCGGCGAGGCCGGCGGCGTGCTCTGTCACTCAGCCTGCAGCTGACCTCCACTCACAGATCCCAAAAGTTTGACTCTGATCTCTGCTGGCTGCGTGAACATGGGCGGGTTTAAGACAGCGGGGCCCCGGGCACAGACACATCAAAGGCCCCCAACCCCCATTTATAACAGCGAGACACCCAAAATGTGTTTGTGTTTTTATGTAGCTTCTCTTTAGTCTCTTTGTATCTCTGTGGTAGTTTGTGTCCCTTTTTAGACGTTTTGTATCTCTTTGTAGTTGTACTGTGTTGTATTGTGGTAGTTTGTATTATTTGGTGTCTTTGTGGACATTTTGCGGCTTTGTGCACCACTTTCTGTAGTTTGTGTCTTTTGTAGTTATTTTTTGTCTTTTTAGGAAGTTTTGCATCTCTTTGTAGTTGAACTGTATTGTGTTGTGGTAGGTTGCATCTATTGGTTGTCGTTTTGTGTCTTTGTGGACGTTTTGTGTCTCTTGTTTTGTGCATCTTTCTGCAGTTTTTTGTCTCATTGTGGTAGGTTGCATTTTTGGTAGTTTGTGCCTGTTTTTTGTTGTTTTGTGTTTTGTTTTGTGTTTCTCTTCAGTCATTTTGTATCTCTGTGGTATTTTGCATCTCCTTGTAGTCGTTTTGTATCTCTTTGTAGTTGTACTGTGTTCTGTTGTGGTAGTTTGCGTCTATTGGTTGTCATTTTGTGTCTCTCTGTAGTCGTCTCTTATGGTAGTTTGTGTTACTTGAAGTCATTTTGCATGTCTTTGTGGAAGTTTGTGTCTTTGTGGATATTTAGTCTCTTGTTTTGTGCATCTTTATGCAGTTTTGTGTCTCACTGTGGTACTTTGCATCTCTTGGTTGTTGTTTGCAGTAGTTTGTGTTCCTGGAAGTCATTGTGCATGTCTTCTTGGTCGTTTTGCATCTCTTTGTGGTTTTCTTGTCATTTTGTATATTTATGGTAGTTTGCATCTCTAGTCTTTTAGTATCTTTGTTTATCTTAGTAGTTGTTTCGGGAGTTTTTCTGCAGTTTTGTGTCTCGTAGTAGTTTTTCTCTCTTGGTGTCATGATGTGCCTCACTTTGAGGTAGTTTGCATTTTTTGAATCAGGTTGCATGTTTTTGTAGCTGTTTTGCATCTCTCTCTGCAGTCGTGTTTTGTCTTCGTGGACATTTTGTGTCTCTTCGTAGTTCTTCTGTGTTGTCTTGTTGTGGTAGTTTGCCTCTCTTGGTTGTCATGGTGTGTCTCTCTGTTGTCACTGTAGTTAGTGTTGAAGTCATTTTGCGTGTCTTTGTAGTCGTTGTCAGTAGTCGTTTGATTGACTGATATGTCATCATAAACCCAGCTGGGGCCCCCCAGGGCCCCTGGTCCTTTGCCCAGTAGAACTATTCAGTGATCCATTATTGAGCATGGCAGATACTTTGGATGCTGTAAATCAAAATTAAAGCAGGTCATGTATTTCATATTATCCACTAGCTCTCAGCTCTGTGATGTGCAGCTCTGAGTTCATGGACATTAGAATTCTGAGTTTATATGGATTTCGGTGAATCGTCTCATGATCACTAAAGTGACCACACAGCAGCTAGAGAAGGAGCGGAGTTGGTTTATTGGCAGACAGTCCAGCACACGCTGCATGAGTCACCTCTTCACAGACACTTCCTCTTCTCTCGCTCTTGTTTTATATGCACGCTGGCCGAGTCTGCTGATATCAAACAGTTGAGAGATGAAATGCATTCAAACCTGTTCAGGCCTTGCATGAAATGTGACATAAAACGTGAAAATGCGACAGGTTGGAGGAGCCGCAGTCTCGATATGGCCGCAGCTTTGAGCTCACATTTGTGCAGAGTCAGCAGGTTTCAGATCCGATGACACTCTGAATGCACTGATAGCAGAGCTGCACGTTTGTTCAGTCCACTCTTCTTCAGTGCACTCGCTGCATAAGATTAGAACAATGATGGAGCTTTGACTGCTGCACTGCTGAATCAAGTTCAGTGAGTTAAACCGGCTTCATTTCTCTTTACACCCATCAGTCCGTCGCTCTCACACATGCAGGATTTACCAGATGAGCAAACGCTTATTTAATGTGCCCGCTATTCTCCACCAGTACAACTTTAACTCTTTGAAACCTGGAGCAATATCACTTTTCTTTCTTCTTACTTTCAGATGCCTTTCACAAGTATTTAACCCTGTGAACCCTGAGAAAATTAGTGCGATTTCTTTCAAAAACTTGAAAAAAATGGTCCATTCACTACAGAACATCCAGGTTCTGCAAAAGCTTCTTCCCCTCTGCAATAAGCCCTTTGAGCTGACAGTAACTAACCCCTCCCTCATATTTACTGAATAAAAACAATAGCATCTGCTGCCATCTAATGACTGCACTTTATATTTTTGCACAGTCGATTCTCAAATTATTATTTTTGTTAATTGATGTATTTATTTTTGTATTAACCACCTTTTATATGTGTAAGTACACAGATGAATATATTTGTTTTTGCTGTTTTTAGCATCTTGAGCCAGATGCAGTGAAACTGTTTGTCTGTATGCCTGTCTGGTTTAGAGTCTGACTGCAGAGTGAGCGCTCTCGATGACCTTCTGACACCACATGAGCGCAGCGGAAAGCCTGACGCACTGAAAGATTTTCAAAATCTCAACAGGTTTCGAAAGTGTGAGGGACCATGACGAGAAACAATGAGCGATTTAACGGTTTTGCTGTTATAGTGTGCGGTGTGCAACAAGATGACCAAAACAATCACCAACAATCAGAGTCTCGACTCTCCAAACTCGAAATTTCGTGCAGTCAAACAGGACTTTAGAGTAAACAAACATGGTGGACGTGGTAGATCCATCGCAGTAGAAGTTCGGTCCGGCTGCTCTCCTCGTCACTTTGATTGTGGTACGTTTTACAGGACGAGTTCTGATCGTAAGGATTTATGACTCAATCATTTAAGAACATGACTGCAGCCTCAAAGCCTTGTTTTTTAGGAACAAGATTAACCTGTTTTTGGGTCCCGGAGCAAAAGGTTTTTGTCAAGTTGCTATTGTCACCAAGTTCCTGTCAAGCACAGAGCACACAGGAAGTGTCAGTCCCTGCAGGATTTCACAGATTTTTGTGGGGATTGTTGCAGCCCTGAACGCCTTAATATTTTTATTCTTGTAAAAGTGTGGGAGCAAGTGAAAATTGTGTGGCAGGGTTCCCACGAAAAGTCTTATTAGTCATTAAGTTCATTAATGAACAACTAAACCTTTAATTTCTTAAATCAGTACTTCAGAAGCATCTAGTCATTGCTAAGACATTGGTATCAGAATTTTGTGAATCGTTTTTTCTGACATGGCATTGTAAAATCTCAAAAATTGGTAACATTTTTTTAATACATTATCAGCACCAAAGAAAAGTGTTTTTTTATGTTAGAATTAATATATGTGGGAAATTGGCCCCTACGTCTCCAAGTCATTAATGCTGTTTCATGGTTGTTTTGTTTTTTTGACAGTTTCGTACACAAAACTGTTTGGTCTTAAATTTCCTTTGAAATGCCTTCAAAAAAATGATTTGGAAATTAAAAAATTGAAGATTTTATTATCGATTCGTTAGATTTTTGATTCTTTGCTAAATTTTGAAGATTACATGTTGAAATCTTCAAAATATTTCGTCAGATTAACCCTAAAACATGTAAAATCAGTAGTGAAATAAAACTGAGAAAAGCAGTAAAAGTGTCTGTCAGTTAACACATTAATGACTTGGCGAATTATTTTGTGATGATTTTTCTCCTCGGCTGTAAATATCCCCTCAGTGGTTTGTTTGCGTCCGCAGGGGCCCGTTAGTGCGCTCTGAGCTGGGGCCACGAAGCGGCCCGCTCTCACGCTAACGTCTCTGCTCTCTTCCCGCGTCTCCAGGTGATCGCGCTGGTGATGGACGTGTTTACGGACGTGGACCTGCTGTGTGACCTCATGGAGGCGTCCAACAAGCGCAAAGTCCCCGTCTACATCCTGCTGGACGAGAAAAACCTCCACTACTTCACAGACATGTGCTCTGCGCTCGACATCCAGAATTCACACATGACTGTGAGTACCGAGTTTCACTTACGTGATTTCTGTGCAGAGAGCTCGAACAGAGACGGGGACAGAGACGGGGACACGGTGTCCACACTGACCGAGTTAAAGCTCTGCTGCAGAGACGGAAAAGATAACTTCAGGCTGATGATCTGTGAGATAATGCAGGAGGCAAAGGAGGGCGTTCTGAAGCTTGTGCAGCCAGAGTTTAACCCTTTCAGACCTGGATTGACATCACTTTTTGTGTTACCTTTAGACGCTTTTCACAAGTGTTTAAACCTCTGAAATCTGAGCAAATTGGTTTGATTTATTTTTGACACATTGCTTAAAAGGCAATGGGCACCTCGTAATGTCCCACAAATTGTAAAAAAAAAATTAGTAGATCTAAAAACATATTTTAAAAAAAAGTTAGGGACATTTTTCAAACAACTATATTTATATTTCTAATTATTGTTATTAATTTTATTTTTAAATTATTGTAATTGTTTAATTTTTTTTATTTACTTCTTACCTTTTTTGTTTAGGGTTTTTTTTTTAAAACTTATTGTCAAATAAGTTTCTTATACTTTTCACAAAATTCTGGAAAATTTGTGGGTCGTTTTATTCTTGAGTTGGTCATTGCCTTCTTCTAGGGCTGGGTGAAAAAACGATAACGACATAAATCGATTGAAATATTAGACGTCGTCGACGATTGAACACATTACAGCCATGTTTTGAAAGACAACAGGCAATGTTAATAAAAATAGTGCCGCGGCGAACCAAATGCAGTGAATGACTTTGACTCTAGAACAGCTGAGTGTTTGACAGCTGAATTATATCTGCTTCCACAGTGTTTCATTATCGCGGATCAAACAGCTGAGTGTTTGACAGCAGGGCAGTGAGACAGACGGATAGCCTGGATTTTAGGTAATTTCTTGGATTTTCGGAAATGTTTTTGATTTTAGGACATTTCTATGAGTGAGGACATTTTAGAAATTGTAAGACATTTCTAGGATTTTAGAACTGACTTGGACTTTCGCACGTTTGTAGGATTTTAGGACATTTCTAGGATTTCAGGGCCTCAGCCAGGACCTGTGTCGGGGGTGCGGGGAATCCTCCACTGGCACTTTTTCTGATGAACAAGCTCCATTTTGATGCCATTATGCACTCTGGCACCTTATGTACATGTATGTATCTTTGCCTGAAAGAGTATTTAGCAGCCTCAGTACGGCTGTCTCTGCAGCAAACTTCGAGAAGTCACACCGGAGTGTTACAGAGGAGGAAGGTAGAGCTTAACGTGTAGCTGGATCCTACAGTGGGACAGTGTCCTCTTGTCTGCTGGCTCCATCATTCACTTTGTCGTTTTAACCTTTTGGTGCGTTTTTTTTATTGCTGTAAAAGACAACAAACTGAGTCTGTGAGGAGGGCAGCAAAATATTTTCCACCCAAGAATAATTTAAGTCACATCCTAAAAAGTCATTTTTCTTACCTGATGTGTGACTGTGCGTCTGTTTGGGAAGAAGACTCACAGATTTGGGATGTCAGAGTGTCTTTAAACTCACCATGAAGGAAAGTTTAAAGGGACAATTTTGTTTTTTTTTCTTTTTGAAAAGTGGGGCTGTCGGGGGTCTTTATCCACAGACAGTGGCATTACTGACAGTAGATGTCAGTCGACACGCTCCGAGTTTGGAGAAGGAGGCTGTTGTGGATTTGGGGTCAGCAACAAAACAAATTTTAACCTCCTAAAGAAAGTCACACCCAAAAAATCAATATCAGTTCAAGTGTGTGCTGCTGTGTGTCAGACTCCAGGCTGCCTGACTGACAGCTGCTGTTTGTAATACTCTGTGTATGGATACGTACAACCCAAAAACGAAACCGTCCCTTTAATAACACTGCGTGCTCTCAAAGCAGCACCACAAAACCGTCGTGTCGTCGGCAGGTGACTGTGGTGAATCATCTGTCCCATGCAAATATCAAATGTCTGCATGTTGATTTTATTACTGCACCAAAAATGACCTGAAACCAAACGCCGACTCAGTGGAGGGAGATGAAAATGCAAAGCACCAGCAAGTTTGCATAAGAAAAGCTTTTTGCTACAAAGAAGTGTTTTAACTGAACTTTGTTGGAGAGGAAGATAAAAACGATTTGGACGCTCTGCCACCATTACAGCTGTTTAAATGCCCTATTTCAGTTTTTGTTTTAATTAAGTGTAAAGTTTTAAAGATACATCTATACCATAATATGTGTATTATTGTTCTGTATTTTTATTTTTAGCTATCATAAAGTATTATTTTTAGTTGCTTAGTATGATTTCATTTCTATTCTAACTGTTATTTGTTTGCTTATTGATCAATTTTAATGTCTTAATTTGTGCTCAGCGTCATTGAAAATGAGGTTCTCCCTGAATTGATTTTCAGAGTCTTAAATAAAAGTTTAAATAAATGAATTAATAAATACGAAAAGAAAAGAAAACATAATCAACATGTGTTTATATTGTAGGGCAGTTTGTGCTCAAAATAAGAAAATCTTTTTTCGAGGCTGGCTCTGTTTCCATGGAAATATTGGTGCCTCCAGATTTCACGAGCATTTTTGTGATTGTTGCAGCCTGAAATGCCTGAAAAACCTGAAGAGACCTCAAATAGTGATCGGCCCTTAGCTGCTCGTTTGTTGCCAGCTGGCGGTCATTGTTTCACACCTGCGAGTTCGTTTCATGTCACCCACCAGCAGGAGCGTTTGTTGGTCTGGTGTGGTGCAGTGCATTCTGGTAGTTGTAGGTTTTCTACCTGTGATCATTTTCTCTGCTCATGTAGCATCGATTTCACAAGTATGTGTGTCTTTTTACTGCAGAGACAGTTCAGTTTTCAGAAACGTCCATCTGTCCAACATCCAGCAGTGAAATACTTTTATAAATGTCACTGAAACACTGAATTTCTTCTCGTAGCTTCCGCGTGTGTGTTTGTGTCTCTGACAGTAAAATGTGTGTGTGTTTGCAGAACATGCGTATCCGCAGCGTGTGTGGGGACACGTACTGCACCAAGAGCGGCAAGAAGTTCACCGGTCAGGTCCTGGAAAAGTTTATGATCATTGACTGTGAAGAGGTCATCGCCGGGTCATACAGGTTAGCAACACACGTACACACGCGCACACATGCACACACGCACGCACACACACACACACACACACACACACGCACACACACGCACACACACGCACACACACACACACACACACGCACACACACTAAGAATCGTTTAGCATGTATTTAACCCCTTCACTCTTTCAGCCCACTTTTGAAAGAGTGTGGACTTTAAACGGTAAACTACATAACAAACAATGGACAAGTGTGCAGACATTAATCACTGTCGCCGGCCGCAGGAGCGCCGCAGGGTTGTGAGGCGACTGCGGCGTCATGTGACGCACACGTCCGCTCTAAAAGCCTTCTCCTGATTCACAGTTGTTAGGAAAACGACCACAAACAAACACGTTTTTCTTATCGCCCCAAAATGACTCGATATTATCAGACTTTGATCCATTCAGTCCAATAACTTTAGGAAAAGAGCTTTATTAGTAAGTTATTTTATGCCGTTCACGTGTGTGTTGCACAAACAGTCCTGTAAGGTGCAGGGACGTGTACTCGTACTTTAAAGGCACGCGGCGGTGGGATGTGGTGTTTGCAGTGTAACTGTCAGGATGTTTCAAATTTGCATAATGTTTTAGCAATTTAAGAAGCCTGCAATGAAAAAAAAAAGACGTGTAGGTGGACTTTTCAGACGGAGACATTCAGACATTTAATGCAGCACATCAGAATGTAAATAACAGCAGCAGAGTGTGCGCACCGCTCCGATAAGCACGACTCTCAGCGGGTCACAGGACGAAGCCGGCCGAGGTCGGAGGCCGCCGTGAGTTTGCAAATGTGTGTGCACGCACAAACTTTGCAACAATGCTGACGTTGTGCAGCCAAGAGGCCTCACTGTGACGGCGAGGAGCTGTTGCTGGTGTTTTAAAATATTATGAGAATACCTGAGTAATAACTGTAATTACAGCGACACGCTCAACAAGGTAATGAGAAGGAGGTCTCCGAACCACAGCAGGCTGCCGAGGAATGTTTCCTGAGCCGACATGTAATCAGAAAGTAAAAAACGGGACTCTCAAAATTTAATCTCGCTCTCACTGATTTTTTTCTACTTTTTTGCACAAGTACGGATGATAAAACATTAGTCCAGAGCTGAGACTAAAGATTATTTTCACAATCAAGATTATTTTCTTGATGAATCATTTTGCTCGTCATGATTTCAGCCCGTGGAGATGTGTTCATATTGCTCTTTATATCATCATATATGACGACCAGCAGCAGACTGAAAGATTCATTAATTATCAAAATTATTTGTGAGTCAACTAGAGATGCACTGAGTGTGAAATTCTACATCAGAGATGACCAAAGGGCTGTGAATAAAGAGATAAAACATGGCATAAATAACATAAAATATAACATCAAAGAATGTTTCCAAAAAAAGGCAATAAAAAAGAAAAGTTTTATTTTTTTATATATTTATTTTTATGTTGTTTTGTGTATTTGTTCAGCCTGTTTCCAGTCTGAACTTGTCAAATACTAAATGATTTCAGCGTCAGATACCGACGCCAACAGCATGAAACGCCGCCGGGCAGCATCAGTTTGTAATGTGGCCGTACGAAAACTTTCATGGCGTTGTTAAACGCTGCCGGGCAGCTAGTCGGCACCTGTCGCTGCCATAATTAAGACATTTCTAGGATTTAGCACGTTTGTAGGATTTTAGAACATTTTTGAAGATTTCAGGACATTTCTAGGATTTCAGGTTTTTTGTAGGATTTTAGGACATTAGCTGTGTCCTCTGTCAGGGGTGTGGGGGATCCTCCACTGACACTTTTTCTGATCAGCAAGCTCTATTTTGATGCTGTTTTATGCACTCGGACACCTTCTGGGGACTAAAAGCACTTGAATTTTATTGTGAGTGAGAAAAGTTTTGGGGGGCCACCTGGCTCCCTATCAGGGGCCAGATTTTTCCCGCCGACCGTAAGTTGAGTATCACTGCCACTGTGCACAAAAAAAGCACAAAACTGAGCTTATTCTGGCTTTTTTGTTTGCTTGTTTCCTGGGGGAGGATCTCCCAGTATTTCCATACTGAAGTCAGATCTAAGTCCCAAATATCCTCCAACCCTAAAACATAAAAACATAAAACCATTCAACATTTTGCAATATAGTCCTGAAAAGTAACTCATATTACAGAGAAGCAACTTTTACTGCCCCCAATCAAAGCCATCTAGAGCCAGGCCTGGTGCACACATACTGTGTGTGTGTGTGTGTGTGTGTGTGTGTGTGTGTGTGTGTGTGTGTGTGTGTGTGTTATTTATCTCCTGCCTCGCTGAACGCTGCTGATTCTGTTCCCATTAGAAAGAGAAGATTAGTTTTGTTTTAACCTCATGAAAGTACTTTTATTTTTTGGCATTTTAAGACTCTTTTGTTAAGTGTGAACTTCTGGAGCTTCTTGTGGAGATTTTTGGAGCCCATCTGTGCTTTCAGTTTGCATCGAACTCTTTCAGATTCAGAGAGAAACTTTATTGTATGTCGAGACAGAAAATCGTTTTAGACATGGCTCAACATACGGCATGTGTTTCTAAAAACAGAATAAATATGTCATACAAACAAGTTCGATAGACCAAAAATTACAATGTACTAATGTGTGCAAAGTGGCATCGTGTTCATGTAGATTTGTGGATCATACTTTTATTTAAGATGTTTACAGACTTTTTTAAAAGTGTTTTTTTCTTTGCCAGGAGTTTATAGTGGCGGCCTAATTTTTTGCGTATTGTTTATTATAAGGATCCCCATTAGCTGAAACCTAAGCATCAAGCTGGTCTACCCAACATTACAACAAAAACAACCAGTAAAACTGATAATATAGTACTCAATAAAATAGATAAAATAAGTCAGCCAAAAAATAATTAAAATAATATGAATGATAATATAGAAATATGACTACTTTAGCAATAATAATGAAAAGATCATAATAATTAATTCACCATCAATCATCCAATTAAAATAAAAAATAAAATACATTTAAAAAATAAATAAAAATTTAAGAAAAAAAGTCTCATTCATAACTATCTTACTCAAATAAACATAAAACAGCCAATTAAAAAAATAATTGGCGAACAAACCAAATACAAACGACACACCACAGCTGCTCAAAATGCACCTTCCCAGAAACATCATCGGTCTAAACTAGACGAACAGCTATAACCACCTGTAGTCATGAGCCAAAAAACATACACAACAAAACAAAAATCTCAAGTTAAATCATGCACGTGTAAATATCATCTTAATGTCTTTTTAAAACCTACTTTTCCTTTGCTTGAACTCATGTTTTGTGGCAGACTCTGAGCGGGATCAGTCAGTTTCCCGTCCAACCAGCAGCTTACATCAACAATGACGTTTATAGAGTTTGTATTAAAGGCGTTCTTTCATCTGTGTATCATCTGATCCAGGCGTGTCACCACCCACACACCTTAACCCTTTGAAACCCGGATCAGACATCTTTAATAAGCATTTAAACCTTTGAAACGCGAGCACATTGGTTCAATTTCTGTCAAAAACACGGGAAAAAAAGGCGATGAGGAAGTCGGCATGAGGTGAAAGCTTACAAGAAAATTAGCTTTAAAAAGAATAACTACAAAAATATCACACAACTAGGCAATAATATCAAGAAAACTATATTTAATATAATTAATTCTATATGTATTTATTTTGGCAGATATGTTGGTTATTTATGTCTTTGGATGTGTATGTTGATTAGGAAATTTATTTGTGGTATATTGCAAACTTAAAAGTTGTATGGAAATGGTATACAAAAAACAAAATATATAAAAGAAAACTATTAAATTATTGTAATAATATATTAATTAATAATGTAACGTAAAATAATATTCAAGTAATATATCTAAAATCAACTCTTTTTTTGTTATTTTGTTTTCATTTCCTGTTTTTTGTTGCTAATTTCAGGTAATTTTGTTGTATATTTTTCTGCTTATTTTGTTGGGCCCTGTCTTGTACAGTTACTAGCTGCCTTTTTCCCATATTTTGTGAAAAATCAAGCCAATTTGCTCAGGTTTTTAAAGGGTTAATCCTCTCTGCGCCCTTTGTTTTACCTGCAGGACTCATTTCCTCTCTCCACTCCCCTGTTGAGTCAAACTCGTCCAATCAGGTCGTTTTGTAATTATTTCATCGTCTCCTGATGGTCAGATTCAGCCCGATGGCTGCAGAGTGTTTTTAATGTTAAAGTACGTGTAGTTTCAGGTGTGAGGAAACACCGGTCGACGCAGGCATGCAGCTATCAAACCTGCTGGCTGTGGAATGAAGGGCGAGGTTTTGGGTCGGCGCCAAGCGGCTCAGTCCAGGCAAATGTTGTCTTATCACCTGAACGCACCTCCGCCTCCCTCCTACACTATCTTCAAACGTCCTCATCTCTCTGATTAAAACGCTGGTTTGCTCTTCGATACCCGGGGAGTGCCGATACACTCCGCTACGTTCACCACTGATTACTGTGTTTGAGAAGCAAATAATAAACACTGATTCACTCTTATCAGATAATGCCAGCAATAATCTGTCAATTTAAAATAAATACTTCTTCATATTTTACAGAGATAATACCAATAAACACACACGGCAGGTGTACTCTTTGGGCTGTGCTTCAGCCCGTACTTTTCAGTGTTTCTAAGCACTTTATTTACAGGTATTAAATGTTTTACGACAACAACATGATTTACAGAACACACTTAAAACAGAATTTACTAACCAAAAATGCTATTACAGAAAAAAAACCCATACAAATAAAAGCAAATAAGACGAGAAGAATAAAGAACTTAACACAAAATATAATAAATAATAATAATAATAATAATAATAATAATAACAATAATAATAATAATGCTTCACAGAAAGATCCTAAAAAGATTTCCATAAAAAAAAAAAGTTGTTGTTGTTGTTTGGATAACACCAATTATGCTGACTCTATTAGTGTGAGATAATGTAAATACATTTATAAAGAAATAAAAACAAAAATGAAATAAACCAAAACATAAAAAATGGTAAAAATAATATACATGTTTTTCTTTACATTAATAAAAACTGAAAAACATCCCTTTATCTGCTTATAATTACATTATTTAATGCAGGATATTTTTATTTAATAAAGGTCTATAGAATGCTTCTTTTGCTTAACAGGGAATTCCCAAAACCAAGTATAACCAAGAATATTCCAAGTATTTATTTTCACATATGTTTGACCGTGTTGTTGTTTTTAATCAGAGCTGAATGGAGCTTGTTTGATATTTTTACTAGATAGAACAGTGACAAGTTTAATGTTATGCAATACAATAGATGTGAATTTTTTCAAGGAAACAGCAGAGTTTATCTTGACTGGGAAAATATGACTCCCAGATCATTATATATAACCTCCGAGTTGAAGGGAAACTGGATTCAGTGGCTCCTACAATAAGTCTAAAATACACTGTGGAAACTAAATAGTTACATTCAGACTGTTCAGGTAAAAAAATGCTCCATTGAAACCCATTCAAACTGACATTTTTGATCCCACAGCCATCAAGCAGAAAAACAGGACTTGTATTATTTCTGGGTGTCATTCTGGGCTTTTGACTCTGAATTTGTCATTTTGACTATTTTCCACCTGATGAGGTCATTTTGACCATATTTGGCATATGGAGGAAATACATGCTATTTCCACTAGGTGACCTGTCACAATCAATGTAGCTGCTGATCACTGACATATCCCAGACTGTCAGCACGTGTGTGCTTTTTTTCATCTAACATAGTGACATCATGCCAAAAACCTTGCATTTAAAGGGTTACAATTCTGAAAATAAATAAATATTTGATATTTATGATTAGGACTGATGATGGTTTTAAAATAAACTAAATGAAAGTAGAAAATAAATTAATTTATTGTATTTTTTTAAAGCCTGATTTTGAAAAGGGCATTTTCTGTGCAGAGCAATATGATTGTGAATATTTGACACTGCACAAAAATAATCATGTATAAGAAACAATGTTGCTGCTAATCACGAACATATCTCAGGCTGTGATAATGAAAAATATATATAATACTCTGCTTAGCATATAGTATATTGAAAATAATTCATTTTTTTGTCTTTTTTTTCATCTGAAAACATAGTTGCATCATGGCAAAAACCTGGCCTTTAATGGGTTAAAATTCAGAAAATTAATCAATATGTGATATTCATGATTACGACTGATGCTGGTTAAAATCAACATAGTGAAAATAGAAAAATAATATCAATGTATAATATTTTTTAAAGCTTGATTTTCAAAAGTGCGTTTTTACAAGTGTGTGTGTGATATTAAAGCGGGCCCTAAAGGGTTAAAGAGATCAGAGAAATACTTATTTGCAACATGAAACTACTTTATTCAGTGTTTTACTGGTTTAAATCAGCTTCAACTTATCAGTCCGCTAGAGGTTGACTGACAGGGCTTATAATGCTTATAATGCATTATAAATACCTATAGTCACCTATACACACATCGATAATCAGCTGTAGTGTGGACTCATCGTATGCTATAACAGTCCATGCAGTATCATAAGTTATCATTGTATGTGTCAAGTAAAAAGTCAAGTACATACTGATGCATTGATAACAATTTATGCTTCATCCTATTGTTTTATTTTTGGTGAGAAGTAAAGAATATTAATTTTCATGCAGTGTAAGTATTAATAATGCTAGTTTATAAGCATCCATAAGATTTTAAGTTATATCTGTGTTTTATATGTTGATATAGTGCATCAGTAAGCATTATATGTGTTCATGGCTGTAGCCATAAAGCATTATGAACATTATGAATCACTATGGATGCCTTTCATAATGCATTATAGATGTAGTCTTTATAGAAAGTGTTACTAAACTCCCTAAATAATAAACACAGGGGTATTCTAATGAGAAGTTTATGCTGCTGTTGTAATCTGCAGTCCTCAATACCAGCTGACACCCCCCCTACACACTGCTCTCTCAAATATCCAAAATGTTATTATAAAAGCAACTTTGTCTAAAACTTGATGTTTCATACGTCAGACTACAAATCCATTCAGTTGAGGATTCATTCATCTTTACTCTAAAGAGAAAATATTTGGTTGCAGTCCTCTGTGCGTCAGACCTGCTGAGTTTCTTTCCCTTGAAGTCAGACATTTCCAGCTATCATATATATATATATATATATATATATATATATATATATATATATATATATATATATATATTCTCTCAGCCTGCGTCCTCTGCTCGTCTCCAGTGTTCGTGTACCTGTCGTCTGCTGCTGCTGGCAGATAAGCGGATAAGCTGAGTCACTGCAGTGACTCATCATCGTCCAGGAAATAGTTCAGGCTGATCTGCAGGTTTATCAGCTGGAGGTGGACGCAGATAATTTACACAGACAGCCGAGAGGCTCTCAGTCAAAGTCACAGTTAGGTTTCATAATTTCTACCTTCTCGTGATTGTGAGACCACCTGCACACTTTTACCAACACGCACACACGCTAAACATTATTATGACCCAAGACTGAATGTAGAGGTATGCAGGCCGGTCACCTCCCTGATTGGTTGGTGATGTCAGCGTCGTCGTTAGGCCTGGGTGTCCGAGTCTTCAGCCCTGAATGTGTTATAAATAGTCCTTCATCTACATATAAAACTAATCCTCTCTTCTTCTGTTCATGCATTGAAGCCCCTTAAAAAAATCCCTAGGGGGTCCACCACAACATAACATTACATTTCAACAGAAACACAGTGATTTAAAAAATTATAGTAATAAAAGTAATCAATAAAATTAATAAGTGAAAAAAATATTAATAATGTTAATGGTAATACAAAAATTAGCTGTATTAAAAAACAGTAATCAAAGATAATAAAAATTAATTCACCAATTAATCAATCAATCAATCAACAACCAGTAAAAATAAAATAAAACAGAACAAAACAAAACAAAAATATTAATCAAATATTATTCTTTTTTTTACCTCTGTAAAGTGAGTTTCTTGAAAAGGGCTCTATAAATAAAATCTATAAAATAAAATTATTTGCTTATTATTATTATTATTATTATTATTATTATTATTATTATTATTTTGTTATTATTATTATTGTATTGTGCTGGTTGTAGATCTCCAAACTTCATCTTTGGTAAAAATCCTCTTTATCATGATCAAGTCAGACTAACTTACTGAAGTTCACACTTAGACAGAACAAGGTAATTCCAGTTGTCATTTTAAAGTTGCAAAAGCTTCACAAAATTAAATAAAAGCAGCTAAATTTTGAGTAAACTTAACTGTGACATAAAGTAAACACAAATAAAAATCGATAGTGATTCTAACTTTACTTTTTCAAAGTAGTCGGTTTCCAAGATTCAATAAGATCAACTTGTCAGATTTTACAGTGAGGGGTTAAATATTCATGATATACTTCATATAGAAGTTTATTTAACATTTTAATATTAATATCGCTTTTTTTCTTCCCTGTCTTTGCTTTTTTTATTTTGAAGCAGCAGAACTGAAAATACAGTTTTATTTGAATCTCTCTGTGCCGCTCGCTGGCTTCACGCTCTCATGTTCTGCCTCCTCTCCAGTTTCACCTGGCTGTCGGCTCAGGTGCACAGCAACATGGTGATGCATTTCTCAGGTCGCATCACCGACAGCTTCGACCGCGAGTTCCGCTGTCTGTACGCCGACTCGCAGATCATCGACTGCTTCTACAACCCAGAGGAGGAGGGGATGCCCTACTACCCGTCATACCAAGCCATGATGGGCCCCGGCATGGGCATGGGGCCCGGGCCGGTCCTGGGGATGGATATACTCTCTGACAGGTACGAAGCCAAGTTACTTAAAGCCCTACATAAATACATAAATCAAAACATAAAGTCCTAAAAAAGTCCTGAAATCCCAGAACCATCCTAAAATTCTAGAAACATCCAAAAACCCAACAAACATCTTAAAAGCTATCGAAAGTCCCGAAATCCAATACAATTCATAAAATCCTTCAAACGCCTGAAAACCTTAGAAACATCCTAAAATCCAAATGTCCAAAAATCCTAGAAACTGCCTATAATCCTCAAAACATCCTTAAAACCCCCAAAAGTCCCAAATTCCAAGAAATGTCCTAAAATTGAAGAAATATCCTAAAATCCTCAACACTCCTGTCTCCATTTCAAAATAAAACCCCTCTGACCACGTTTCTGTCAATAGAATCCTTTAGTTGTTAAAAAAACACTTTTTATAATGAAATATTTGCATGACCGTGCTGTTAACAGTACAGCAAAATGACCTGAAGAAGTGCTA
Source organism: Plectropomus leopardus (assembly GCF_008729295.1). Lineage (NCBI taxonomy): Eukaryota > Metazoa > Chordata > Actinopteri > Perciformes > Serranidae > Plectropomus > Plectropomus leopardus. The sequence goes on along the minus strand of NC_056464.1, from coordinate 39,835,369 downwards.
AATTAAAATAATATGCGTATATGAATAATAACAATTATAATTTTAAATATATAATTCTGATCATTTTTAAATAAAGTTTTGTTGTATTTTTGCCTTTAAAAAAATTCTAATAATTCTCTGTCTCTCTTTAATGAATTTCTTGCAATTTGCAAAGTTTCTAATAGCCTTTTTCAGGTTTTTTAAAGAAATCAACTCTATTGCTCATGTTTGAAAAGGTTTAAACGCTGGTGAAAGGCACCTGAATGCAGAAAACTGATGTCGATCCAGGTCTCAAAGGGTTAAGTAATGCGACCGTTAGCTTTTTACTTCTGCTGATTGTATTTAGGCTTCAAAGCTCAAAGTGGTGTTCATTTGTGGAAATTATCTCATTGAGTTAAACATTTGTCACAGAGCAAATCTTTTTGCAATCATCTAAAATCCAACTGAAAGGTCACATCGACTTTTGACGAGGGAACCAGGGCGAGGTTAGCTTCCTCGTCAGAATACACTATTGACTGATTTAAAAATATGTGGTATGCTAATGTTTGCTTTCCCCTCCTCCAGCAGGCAGAGAGACAGGCAGTGCTCTGAAAACTCCAGCAGCCAATCAAGTAACAGCGTGTCCAGTGTGAAGGCGGCGCCCGGGATGACCCCTAACACCGTCTACAAGGTCACTCAAAGTCATGACAAGAAGGAGCCCAACAGCAAACCTCACCTCAGCCCTGAGAGGAGAGGCGGAAGCGGAGAGCGAGTCGGAGGACAAACTCCGACTCCTCAGACTCGAGTTTCTGCTAACGGAGGGAACAATCACAGCCCAGCCATGGATCGGCCGCCGCCGCCGTATGGTCAGCAAATGGGCATCGAGTGGAACAAGCCCAACCCGGCGGACGTCATGCGGTCAAATATCGGCGGCACCTCTTCAAAGTTCCAGGCGATGGGGTTGTACGACCACAAACCGAACATGTTCCACAGCTCCGGGCTCGTCCCCGGCGCCCCCAACTCAAACCTGAACCCCAAGACGCAGACGCCGTCCCCGGTCAATGACACCAAACTCACCTCCAAGCAGAGGACTTCCTCCAACCAGTTCCTCAACAAACTCTCGGACCTCTTCCTGCCCCCCTCCAATAAGGAGACCTACAACTTCCGGAGGTCGCCATCCCCTCACGGCAACCCTCACTGGGGGGGACCGGACCTCTCTCAAGGTGAGCCGGAGAGCCAGCAGAGCCCGCCGCCCCCGCCCTCGCCGGGCGTGCTGATGAGCCGGCAGGACCAGAAGCGAATGACGCTGGGCCACAGCAAGCTGGACCTGGTGAACCAGTACAACAAGATGAAATCCAAGCAGGTGTACAGTCGCTTTGAGCTCAAGACCACCAATTAGTTGGATTTCATCGAGTTATATTTCGTCATGTTTCCGTTGCGGGAACTCGGTGAACGACGTCAAAGTCGGTCCTCGCAGCCTTTCTACTCGTCGCAGTGTAGGTCCCTGGTAGGACCCACTGGACTGCAGAGTAAACTTAATCATTCTTCATCCTCTTTTTCGTCTGCTGTGTTTTATGCTGTGATGTCAGGAGGTCGGAGTTTCCGAGTTGGGAATTTGTTCTTCCGACGTTGCTGTGTTTGTGTGCTTTGAGGTCATAAAGTGGGAGCAACATTGAAGCTATGAAGAGGATGGGCTGCATTTAATGCTGAAAGAGGTTGATAGCTGTCTCCGTACATGAAGTTTCTCACCATGGACCAGACACTGACTTTTTTTCCAAGTTGTTTTTCTGACATGAGAGGCCGTTCATGTGACTTTTCCCAATGGGAAAGTTTTGAACTATTCAGACATCATGTGAACTCAACATTAAAAATGTTTTTGCAGTTTTTGAGGGACCACACTGAAGTACCTACCTACCTATCTCGAAAATTGTCCTGCAGGGGTGGTCTCTGCTGTGGAGACACACATCTCCAGGCAAGACCCCATGAAACTCTTGTAGAGTTCCTGCAGTGGAAACGGACCTTTTAACTTTCTCTTCCAAACTTTTCATTACTTCTCTCTCTTTTATTACATCCTTACAACCCGTGGTGAAAAGTCTCCATGGACTCGTGTTGGTGAAGATTCTCAGTCACCCAGGTCATGGTAATTCTTGCTTGTGTTTTTCGAAATATCTTCAAGAAACTCAAACAAGCCCAGTTGCCTTCGATAAAGCACCTGGAGCCTCCATGGATTGTGTTTTTTTTAGTCTTCTTCCTCAGTTTGGTGATTCCTGGTGAAAATGGAGCCGTTGCATCCACGTTGTGGAGTTTTTTGTAGAGTTTTTCTCTGAGATTCTTGAAACCACATTGCCTCTTTTATCATGTGAGGTGCAGTCGGGACTTCTTTACCCCTTTTCCACCAAGTTTTTACTCTAGTTTTTTTACCTGATCCATTTAGGATACTTGTAACCTTGGTGCTATCTAGAGAACCAGCCCACGTTTCCACCAGTTTTTTTTACTGCTGTAATCACGGATGGGTCATCAGTGAAGGGCGTCGGACAATTAATAATGGAAGTATGTTATTTTTCTTACCTTCCTGAATTTTCAGCGGGGTGTGCAACGCAAACATCCCCTTTTCAGACTAAAAGAAATACACAATAGAACCCCACAAAATGTTAAGAAAAATAATATTTACACACGTATTTTCCTTATTCAACAGAAATAAAACTGTACACCTTTTGAATGCAACTTTCTCTCAGTCAAAAAAGACTGATAAGACTTAATTGCTTCGTTAACTCATCATGAACTAAACAGAATTCGAGCTCAACAGAAACAAAATGAAACTCTCCCACACTTTCTTGGTTAATCTTTTTAGTAATCTAGTTAGTAAGCTCACTGTTCCAACAATCACCAGCTCCAGTTTGGTCCAAATAAATCCTTCATTCACAAAATTATTTGTAAAAAAACATGATCTCTCTGCCTGCTGGCCGCCGGCTGTTTACAGTCCTGTAATTTCCCCCTCCACCAATAGGTGTCGCTGTGTCTTTCAGCTCATCCACATGTTCCACCAGTAGAAACAACAGACTGAGCTCTGGTGGTGCGTGCTGTGCACTAGATACAGTGAATTGAATAGAAAGAGGAGCACCTGTATTTATGACGGTATTGAAAAAAATACCTTTAGGATTTCCAAGTACCCTGGTATATCGTAATACCAATTTTTTCTTTCTTTCTTTCTTTCTTTCTGTCAGTTTATCTTAGTTTCGATGATTCCAGTAACACTCCTGTATTATAAGTGTATGAGATGTGCCTTTATCATCTTGCCTTAAGGTTTACAATCACATTACAGAAAAATCATCTCCAGTGACTTTAAATAAGTGTTAGTAAAGGTACACACACGCCTATTTGAAACGGCTGTCGCTGCAGGGAACACAGCTTGCTGTTGGCAGAAGTGCTGCATGCAGTGATATTCTCGGAGCTGTATTTGATTACAATTCTGGGAAATTAGGTGAACAAGTTTAAAGTGAAGGGCTTTGAAAAAACAACTGAGGCAAAGCAGGTGGAGCGGATTCTTCAACAGCAGATGAGAACCAGAGAAGATGCTGTTTGTCATGTCTGTTGAAAGAATTGGCTTTTAATCCTTTGAAATCTGCTTTCAGATGCCTTACGCAAGTATTTTAACTCTTGAACCCGAAGCAAATTGTGATTTCTTTCAAAAACATGAAAAAAAAGGCGATGAGCAACATGGTAAGAAATGTTTAACAAATCGCAAGAAATTAATAGATTTAGAAAATTATTTTGTAAAAAACTAGGGAAAACTACATGACTTTTGTATAATTATCCTAATTAAGGATTAAGAACAATGTCGCAAAATTCTTGTAATTTTTTTAGCACTTTTTCATGGGGGAAAGGCAATGGGCAATCTGGTAATACATTTTTCACTACTTGCAAGAAATTAGTGGACTAAAAAAAAAATTTTAAAAAAGAAGGGGAAAATTATATTTCTTATTATCATAATTCCATTTTTAGAAATTATGTTATAGAATCATTACAAATTTAAAATGCTTTTCTAGGCCATTTACTTGTTTGTCTTAATTTACCTTTCTTTTTTGGGGGGTAATTTCTTCTTTTATTTCTCACTGGCTTCTTCCCATGTTTTTTAAAGAAATCAAGCCAGTTTGTTCTTGTTTCAAAGGGTCAAATTTTGCTGTTATGCCCTTAAAATGAGTTTCAGAGGATTGTTTTGTCATATTGTACATTTTTTACAATAAACAGCATTTTTTTCAGATATGTATATTTGTATATAGGTAATTAATTAAAACAAAGTAGAGACAGTTAATGCTAATTGTATTATTTGCATAATGTTTTAGGAATTTTTATGATGAATTGTGCTGATGTACAGTAGTTTTTCATCGCAGCACCACAGGGCTACATCACTCCTCAGCGTGGAGCAGCAGCCATGGAAAGCTGATTTTTACCGCTGTTACCTGAGCAATAACGATTGACAGCAAACTAACATTTTAATATGTGTTCTCATTTTGAGTGTGTTTTTGTTTACCGCTCATTTGCTCGATTCATCGATGTCTCACGTTTGTCCGATTGATATACATTACTTTGTATATAATACATGAACGGACTGTCAGGAATTTTGGGTTATTGTTGCAGAAACGCTCCTTAAATGGATTTGTTTCTGTTATTTTATTTTTACAGTATGTTGTTTACTGGAGAATGTGAACTTTCCGTGTTAAAAGTTGGTCTTTTATTTGTAAGATGAATGCTTGAGGATTTAATAAAACAAAGTTGAAGTTAAGAGCTGTCGCGTGTAGATGTTGTGTCGCAGTAAAGATGATTGTCTTCATTGGAGAAGGAAGTGAAAACATTTCTTTATTTAAAACATTTTTGTTCTTAAAAGGGTGATAAAAACAGGCTTTTATTTATTTATTTTTTTTAAAAAGGATCCCTAAAATAATGGATATTTTGTTTAAAAAAAATGCCATGAGCATGCCCGTGAGGGACTGCATCTGTACGACCTGACTAAAATAGCAACAAAAAAATTATTTAAAATTTCACAGAGATATTTTGTTTTTAGTCACAGTAGTTCTGGTCCAGAGAGAAATATTTCAACAAATTTTGGATGGATTGTGTTAACATTTGGTTTAGATATTCATGGTGCCCAGAGGATGCACCCTGATGACTTTGGTAATTTTGTGATTATCCTTTAATGCCACCATGAGGTTCACATTTTTTGGTTTTAAGGGCAACGTCTCAGAACTGATTTTTCAGCGTAGTGCCATCAACAGGTCATTTTAAAGTAATACTTTGCCCACAAAATGACCCTTTAAATATCATCAATTTGTGAAGAAAGCTTTGGTTTTTTTTGCTCTGTATCCACAGTGAACGAAGAATCCAAAAAAAAAAAAAATTCTTAATGAACTGAAGTAAACAGGGTTCACATTTAACGGCAAAACTAAATTACAAACTACATTCAAACTCGAACAGCTCGTGTATAATCCAATGATGTTGGTTTGCTGTTGTTTAAAGTGTGACCCCGATTAGGTCAATTCATAAAGGATGTTCACCTTTTTTTGGATTCTCCGCTCACTGTGGAGTAACTAATATATACAAATAGTCATTTTGCAGGTGAAGTATTCCTTTAAGGTCTCCAATACTTGTGTTTATACCTGCTGAACGAATCACATTCCCATCATAATGTTTCTTAAATTAGAAAAGAAAATGGCAACTGCCAATAATATAGCAGCTGCAAATGGAAACTATTATCAATATTCTGAAATAATGCAAGTTTTTGAATTGATCAAACACCTTCCACACTATTTTTAAAAAATTACTTTTCCGATTAAATATAAATAAATGATGCAGAGACCATCTTGTGGTTTCTCGTAGGTCAGTGAGGCGATGCCGTAGTGTTTGCACCCGTGTTGTCAGGCACTTTAAGGATCACTTTTCCCCTCTGAGCTGCTCCACAGAAAGTTTTCCTGTCAGGAAATTTGGCCCAGACATCAGGTCACAGGCCGCCTCAGGAACAATGTGACAGAATAAAAACTTCAAGGACAGATGCACCGAATGAACAATGGTGCATCCAAATAACAGCGTCCCAAACGTCCCAAAACCACACTGGATGATGATGTCACCACATGCCAGAAATCCATCATTCCTAAATAAATCCTGAGACAGAAAAACAAAGACAGATGGAAGTTGCTTTTTTTAAACTGGTCACACTGGGCCATCACCAGCTTCTGCATGTTTACATGCATGAATAATTATCAACATCATACTTCTGCGAGCGACCCCAAATTTAAACATGTTCATGCAGAATCAACGGTTCATGCATGAAGCATTCAACTTTTGTTGCCGTTTGGACTTTCATTCACTCATCTACAGCGTTTTGGGGTCCTGAAAATGCAAACTTTTGAAACTGGCTTCCAGAGTGTAATTTTTTTTTAAACATAACTCCTTCTGTTGCCATGTAAACCGGCAATGCGCGGAAAACAGCTGAATTTAAGGATCACCTTTTTTTTTTTTAATTATTTTCTTATTTTTTATTTAGATTTTACATGATTAGGAGTCTTAACATCATTCATACTTTGTCTACATTTGTGTTATTTTAGTTTTATATAATGTATATTTTATAATGTATGTTTTCAATAATGTCAGTGGGTTGTATTTTATTTATTTTATTTTCAATTTCATGCTACACATTCTGTGCACAAAATTCTGTGCAACTTACTTTTACTAGTATTATCAAGTGGATTTTATCCATGTGAAGATGCATTCTATGTATTCTGTTCTGATTTTATTTCATTTTTACATGCAGGTTTTATTATTTCTTTTTGTCTTGTTGTCTTTTGTGTTTTGATGTGAAGCACTTGATGCATTTAATTTCTTTCTTGTAAAGCACATTTGGGCTGCATTTCTTGTATGAAATGTGCTATACAAATAAAGTTTATTATTATTATTATTATTTATTTTGTCTCATGACACTTATGTATGTCATTGGATATTCATTTAAATAGTATATCACATGATTATTTGTGGGCAGTTTGGGATTTTAGACTCACGTCACCTGTCAGGTGACCTGTCCAGAACAGTATTCATATGGTTTGTCTCTGTACTGTTTTCACTTTATTCGTATTTTTGCATGTTTTCATTTTGTCCAGTACCTGCTCTTTACTGTTTTTTGTTGTGCGCCACTAGAACTTTTTAAAAACGATCATCCCGTCATCAGACAGCTGCAGGTTTTCTTAACGAGTTGATCATTTTCTTCAGCTGTGTTGGAGCAGAGAGATCGAAAACATGCAGGACAAGAGGAACTGGAGGAGACGTTTGGACACTCTTGTATTTGTAGGTTTTCTTGAGCCAAAGTGAAAGCCACAGCCTCCTTTTCTGTGTTTTCTCTGGCCATGTAGCACCAATTTCACAAGTATTTGCATCTACAGCAGAGAATTTTACAAGACCAAGTTTCCAGCGATGAAATCCGACTTCAAGTCACTGAGATTTTTGGGTAAGTGATCAAGCTGTTGTCATTTCTTCGATTTTGGCACTCAAGCCTTTCTGTTTGGAAAACTTCTCTATACCTATGTGTCAGAGGAAGATGTTTTTCACAAATCATATGAATCATACAAATGAGATTTGTTTCGATCTGCAGCAGTCCAAGATTTCTGAGAACACAGGCTCAGAAATTCACAAATATTGTGCTTCAAAACTTAAATTACTCTCATTTGTTGTACATGACCAGGGCATTTTTAACAACTCCCAAAGCATTACATCACTTTTCACTCGCGACACTAGAAGCATCTGCTGAGGTCCGTTTATATTAATCTATCAATTAACCAAACTTTATTTTTCTGGCACATCTCAAACAAATGTAATGCGATTCAAGTGCTTTACAGTTTAAGGAAATAGAAAGAGAAACAAGAACATTAGAAATAAACAAAATTGATCTTAAAAAAGTAGAATAAGTATAAACCATAGAAATTTGACACAAAGACATAAAAGCTAAAAAGACTAAAAGACTAAAAAGACTGAATTTTAATTTAGAGGTATCAATATTTGCAACTTCTCCACATGTCCAGAAAACTATCAAACTATTTAAAATTATGTTACAAAAAATTTACTTTTTTCTGCACTTTTAGGGTCTTTTATTTCTTTACTTATTTTTTTTAGAATTTCTTGTCACTTTTTACTAACGCCTTTGTGGTTTTTGGGGGTCATGTGTTCTTAAGTTGCTCATTATCTTCTCCCCATATTTTTGAAAGAATTCAATCCAATTTTCTCGGGTTTTAAGGGGTTAATAAAGAATTAGCTGTTAATGGCCACCTTAGAATTATAAGGATGTTTTTTTATAAACTGAGTTATTATTTTGTGACAACATATTAACATTTTTTTAAGTGATATGCATTTTTTGACTTTTTATTTAAAAAAACAAAGGTTCATATGATTTCTGCTATTCCAAATGTAAAACATGGAAGCTCAGTATCTCAAAACTGCTGTGAACACAGATGCAACCTTGCAATTGTAACATGGGGAAATCTCTCAACTGATGCAAGAAGGGTTAACTTTAAATTTGTGTTTGATAGCAACTCAAATTAGTGAGAAAAGTGTAAAGCGGACAGCGAGCAGATCTCCTGTTCACTTCTGCCAAACATCACCCACCTCATGTAGAGAGGAAACAATGACGCCCTGAAACCACAGAGCGGCACGTGAAGACCTGGTTACTGGTTTGCCGGACAGGCACGCTGTTTTACACAAAGACACCCCAGTTATGGGATGACTGGTTGTCTGGTTGTCATGGTAGCAGGTTTACAGGTGGTCTCCTGGATGTTTGCAAAGCAGGGTTTTTGGATCTCAATGCATGAGCTGCACGTCACAGCCCAGATGTTTTTTGGTTGTTGTTTTTTTGTTTTTATTTAGTCACCCAGCAGTTCTCACGCAGGCGAGATGAAGGACGCCGACTCGAGGCGTCAGTGCCCTCAGAACATTTGAGATTTTGTTGGATTGGGAATCACAGACGTGCTCCTAATTTACTGATTGTGTGAGTTGAGCCTCCTGACGGCAAACTTTGGAAACATTTGTGGTTTCATGTAAAGGGAGAGAAGATAAGAGGGCAAAGTTACTCAACTTGCTTTAGTTGGGGGCCACTTTTGCAAAATGATGGGAGGCCAGGGGCCACAGAGGCCCCATACATGTTTCCAGGATGGAAGGACATTTCTAGGATTTAGGATTTGTTTTTGGTTTTTTTTTTTGTTTTTAAGATGCTTGTAGAATTTTAGGACATGTTGTCTGTTTTCATGTTTCTGGGATTTAGGAAATTTCTAGGATTTTAGGGCATTCATAGGATCTCAGGACATTTTAAGGACTTAAAGACATTTCTAGGATTTTGGGATATTTCTCAGATTTTAGGACTAGTCCAGTAATTAAGGACCTTCCTCCACTTGCACTTTAAATAAAAAATAAGCTCTATTTTGATGCTGTTTTATGCACTCTGACACTTTATGGATACTAGAAGTAAAAAAACAATTTCCACTTTGAATCACTTTATTTTTATTGTGAATTAGAAAATGGTTGAGGGGCCACCCAGCACCGCATCAGGGGCCACATTTAAGACCGTAAGTTGAATATCACTGTCGTAGTGTTTGTACGTTGCTTGATCGTTGCTTATGATACTAGATCCTTTACCAGTGAACTGCAGCATTGTTAGGAAAAATCATAAATAAAGATGTTGCAATCGTTTTCTTCACAGTAGATTAAAAAAAAAAGATATTTAACCCTTTCACTGAGGCTCTATGAGAGTTATTGATACACTTGTGTTAATAGTGGCACACAAAGGATTAAAAGCTCCACTCTCTCTGTGTCTGTCGGTGGTTTGTAGGACAGCCGTAACTCAAGCTTCCCTGCTCATGTTTCCTCCTCGACCACTGCTGCCGGCTTTTGTGTCAGTCGGCCAGAGAGAGAGAAACTCCACACAGTCAACCGAACGTGTCCCTGTGGGGTTTTACAGCCTGACCCCTTTCTGCGAAAGACATTACTCACAACAAGTTATCCACCACCCATTATGTAAACACTAATAAGACTTTACTCTCTTCAAAGTACAGTAAAATTAACACCGAGGCAAAACACCCACCAAACTGCAGACCACTTTTTGAGACCAACAAATGAGAAAATCGATTGTTTCTTAGCAAGTCATTGCTGTGTTTCTAGCAGCTTTTCACCTTCCAAATGCAAGCATTTTTAAGTGACCTTTAGTTGTTTCCTTTTTCAGCCCATAAATGTGTTTTTTAAATGACCTGTCACTGTTTATCCAGCAGGTATAATCCCACAAAAAGCTCTTTTTTTTAACCAAGATATTGCTGCATTTCCTGCAGAGAATGTGGCTGAAAACACTGTTTTTCATTGCTAAAAATAACCACGTTAACCACAACATTGTTGAAATGTAAAGTTTGAAAGTATCTGCTTATGCCCTAAAATCCTTGAAATGTCCTAAAATTGGAGAAATATGCTGAAATCCTAGATATGTCCTAAAATCCCACAAATGTCCTGAAATCCTAAAAATGTCCCCAAATCTTAGAAATGGCCTAAAATCTGAGAAACATGTATGGGGCTGCTGTGACTGGCCTCTGGCCTCCTGCCATCCTGTCATTTTGCAAAAATGGCTCCCAACCAAAGTCAGTCTAGAGTCCCTCCTGTAAACATTGTTGAGCGTCCTATTTGGATGCAGCAGCAGCATTTCCTGCAGCGACACACTGAGAATGAGACCGTTGTGCGTCCTGATGTTATCTTCAGGATGCAGCGTTCTTCCGGCCTCTCTGAGCTATTTTCTGCTCATTGAGTGAACGTACAGTATCAGACCTGGAGTGTATCTGTGCTCGTGGATGTGTGTGTGTGTGTGTGTACACGGAACAGGAAGCCTGGTATATTGTCCTCTCAGCATTCTGGGACAGGTTTAAACTTTCTAATCTGGATTTAGCTCCCGCCAGCTGACCGGGTTTTTAACATAACAAAAACATGGCATTTAAAGGGTTAAAATTCTAAAAAATAATAAATATTTCATATTAGTGATTAGGACTGATGATGGTTAAAAAATCTACTCAGTGAAAGTAGAAAATGATATGAATGTGTAATACTTTTTAAAGCTTGATTTTGTCATGTAAGTGTGTGTAATATATCAAAGGGTTAAACAAGGCCAAAAAAAAAAAAAAAAACAGGCGGTGTAAATGCATCAGCTGAGAAAAACACCCAAACATGTGAATGAGATGTGGTCAGAGACGTTCTGCACATATTTAAAAAACAATCAAGTTGATGATTGCAACAACACACACTGAAATTGGCTCATCGTAATTACCAATTATTTTCCTCCACAATAATATTTTGGATGTGATGTAGTTCAGTTGCTTCATAGCTGGAAACTTTTTCAGGTTTTGACAAGTTGCCACAACAGCCAGAAATGTTTCTTCCTCTGGCTGAAGGTTTCATCTGCGACACAAATCAACATTTTTCGGATACAAACCACAGAAACACAAAAAAAGCTGCCAAAAGTCACATTTCAGTTCATTTTCAAAGTCCTGCATGATCTGTAATAATCTGTCTCCTCCTGTGTTCGGTCTCTGTCGCTGTTTGAGCAAACTTCACCGCAGTCTTTACTCAGAGGGGATTCCTTCAAACGGAGGATTAAACACCGGTATGAAGCCGAGACACACTCCCAAACACACTCCAAACTGAGCTGCTCGTCGGCCCAAAGTTTACTCCTTAAACCTCGATCCTCAGCTACCATCTGCATAACCTCTAACTTAACTTAACTTAAAGGAGAAATCTGCATGTTTAATGTTTTAAGTCAATGTCTATTTACTGTTGCTGATGGTTAATGGGGCTCGAAGGTCAGTCTTTGCACAAAGACTGAAAAAGATTGGAATATTGTGAAAAAAGTCAATTTTTCTTTGTGATTTAACTCAAAAAGGTCAACTTTCATGTACTGTATATTCATGACACGTAAATCAAAATATTTTAAGCCTTTGTTTTGATGATTTTGTCTTATAGTTCGTGAAAATCAGAAATCCAGTATCTCAAATCATCAGAATATTTCCTTAAATAATCCAAAAAGTGATTTAAAATACATTTATTAAATGCTATTGAAGCCCAGGTTTCTTTGAGAGCAACCTTCAGCTTTTTACATTTTACCATAATTATCAAAATTATACTACAAAAAATGCTCAAAAACATTTTAGTTTATGTAATGAGTCTGGAATATATTCAATTTTCACTTTCTTTCTTAAATAACTTATGGAAAATATTGTACTTTTTCACAATATTTAAATTTTTTGAGATGCACCTGCAGGAGCTGGAATGAGACGCTCAGCACTCACGTATTTTTAGATTATTTTAATGTCTATTAGCTTATCCTTGTTATCCTATTTTACTTTGAATACTGTATCTTATTAAAGCAAAAACAAATCTTTCCCCTTAGAAGAAAAATAATAATAATTAAAACAAAACAAAATAAAACAGTGTGTCAACCCATAATTTTAGGCTTTGAAGATGAGCTTTAGCTCCCCAAACGGTCTGAGTCCCGGTTGACTTTTTGGCGAGCAGAAAGGTAAAAGAGAGCTCAGAGTCTCATGCAAAGCTGCACTGGGCGCGTTCGACTGAGGTTCACCTTTTGTTGCAGAGGAATGTCCTGGAAGTTATTACGAGGGATCAAAGCCAACCAGTGTCTCTTTGAGGCTTCAGTGGCACAACAGGTTCAAAACAAACAGTATCAGTCATGTGGCTGAACAGACAGACAGAGAATGAAATCAGTGCAAACAGTCTGTGACGAGGAATGAGGCTTAAATTAAACGTATCGGTATTTCAACACGAAAAGAATCCGTCACGTAATTCACCCACTGTTTCAGTCTGAAAGGTTCAGAGTCCAGTAATGCTCCAAAATCTAGAAAAGTTACCATAAATGCACCCTGAAAGGATTGAGAAACGTTAAAAATGTAACTTTATTTATTTTTCATGAATGACTGTCTCATGTAAATTCATACAGTGATGCTTAACCCTTTCAAACCTGAGCAAAGCAGCATTTGTACACAGCAGCAGCATTAACACTTTGTGTTACAGATTTGCTTGTATGAAAAGTGCTATATAAATAAAGTTTTATTGACTGATCAGGTTCAGAACATGTTGATTGATTATAAAGTTTTGATTTGCTGGAGTCAGTTTTTAAACTGATGGCATCTCACAGCTGATAGATCAGTCTATTAGTGTTTATCACTGATAATATTCAATCAGTTCATTTCACTTTGATTCGTCCAAAAACTACATTTCCATGCATCCTTTATTACACTTTCAGTAAAAGTTAATGCAGGTCTTCAGTGGGATGTTTAACCCTTACGTCGTCTCAGGGGTTAAAAATGACCCTCCGTTATGTTTAACAGCGCAGAAAAAAACATCTGTAAAGTCCATACTATTTTGCTAAAGGCTGTTGTTGTTTTCTCATAATAAAATGCATTCAAATCTACTTTTTTTTTTCTACTTTCTTAGGCTACACAAGTGACACAAAAAATGATGTTTACGCGAATGTAGTACCTTTAATAAAAATGTGATGATAGAAAACCTCGATATTCACAAAGTTTGCGATGAATGAAAGGTTGTTTCTTCACACGAAATAGATTTTGGGGTTTGAAATTCAATGAAGCTGCTTTGTTTTAGGGGTTTAGTGAAGGTGGGCCATTTTTTTACCTTTAATCTGCTGCATCAGGTCTTTGCAGCTGGTATGGCAGAAATGTTTTTGTTTTTTTAGGGGTTTTTTGGCAGCGTCTTCATTTTTGGATTCTTGTTGCCTCGCTCGAGTGCCGGCTTGAGCCACACTGGGATCATTTCTTAATCTTTAGCCACAACATCACTGAAGCATGCGTCACACCAGCAAAGATACACACACAAACACGCCGTTTGTGCAACCGTGTTTGTGTGTCTCTCATTTGTATAAGAGACAAATGACTCATCGTAACTCCATGTCTTAGAGGAGCAAAGAAAACAGAAATTATTCACATTTAAGAAGCTGGTATCAACAAATTTTTCCTTTTTTTCTTAAAATAATTACTCAAACCGATGAATCGTTTGTCAAATCAAATTGGTTGGTGATTAATTTAATAGCTGATAAGTAACTGATTATTTGTTGCAGCCCCTGAAAAGGCAAACAATAAAGCAATATCCAAAGTTTGGAAACTAATCACTTTAGTGTAATGCAGCCTTTAAAACCAGGACAAGACTTATATGATGTTATCATATCCAGAATTTAAGATGATTATTTATCCATCAATCTATCTATCTATCTATCTATCTATCTATCTATCTATCTAATTATTGATAATTATTGATACATATCCAGTGGCTTTTCAATTTCAAAATCAAAAGTTAGTTTCAAAAGTTAGTGAAAAAGTGCAATTTAGATGATTTTTGAACATATTATTTTTCAGTATGTCATATAAGGGATGAGTTTGCCTGATAGTTTGAGGAACTTTTTTCAAATTCCCTGTATTATGTTTTTTTTCCCCACAATTATACATACATAATAGGCTTCTTTTTTGACATATCCAGGTTTTCTTCTCCCTTATGCAAGATGTTTTTATTATTATTTTTTATTTAATGAGCCTATTTCTTTAAAATATATCCAGTGCTACAATCAGTGAGTGTTTCCATGCAGGCTGCCTAAAACTGTCAGTTTCCTGCTGCCATCTTGTGGTGTGAATATCCACTCACATGACACGGCAGAGCGTCTGCGGCAGAGCGTCTGCGGCAGACGTCTGCGGCAGAGCGTCTGCGGCAGAGAAAACTATGTTTATAATTCTCTTAACTATATATTGCTATATTTTTGCTTGTTTGCTTTTTTTCTTTCCTTTTTTCTTTGTTTATTTTTTTTGTGCTCATTTTCAGGTATTTTTCTTGTAAGTTTTATTTTCTTACTAATTTTTGGGTCAGGCTGCTTGTCACCCTCCCATGTTTTTTTGAAAGAAATCAAGACAGCTTGCTTAGTTTTCAAAGGGTTAATATCTACAACCTGTGATAGATATTTATTGCTATTTTGTTTTTGACATTTAAACCCCTTCTTAAGCTATTTCTGATTTTCTTTGTAGTATTTTATATTGTTTGTTCTTGTATATTTATTTTTTCTTAGTGTTGTATTTCTGATTTGTCCCTTTCAGTATTTGGTCTCCATGCAGGAGACCAAATACTTCTTGACGTCTTTTGTGGGTTTCTTTTCGTGGACAGGGTTTGCTCTGATGGCCACGTGTGCATTTTTGTACATTTGGTGTGTGCAGGAGCTGTGCTCTGATTGGTCCAATCATGCAGATCACAACCACCTGAGTGATGAGCATGTCTTTGTGTGTTGATATTGTGAAGTTTATTTGTCTCTTAGTGCAGTGGACGGACATTGTGTCTTACTTTTGACTTGACTTTGTCTTTTGATCCAAAGTTTCTTTCAGATGTGTGAGCTCACACACTTGTTCAGGAACATCCTGCACAGACCCGGAGCTCTATTTTTCTTTCATTTCCTGCAAAAAGAAGATTTGGTTCAGTGGGCCAACTCACAGCTGGAGTCCGCCCGTCTCTCTGCTGTCCGCTCGCTGTGCCGACATTAAACGCCAGCGCTTCTCAGAAGATGAAGCGTATTTCATCTTGCCGCCAGGTATGTTTACTGCACTTCCATGTTGCGTGATTTCCCCCTGGGGTCTTCACCGGCAAGACGAGTTCATGCTGAAAACGCCGTGACAGAAGTCGATTCACCAAATCAAATACAGAATGAAACTTTCCGTCACACCTTTCTCACCTCTCCAACATTGGTACATTTTTTTTCTTTGAAAATGATTTTAAACATTAAAAATGTCAAGGCACCTCAAGACATGATGTCAAAATTTGCAAATGAACTTGCAGGAAACCAGAAAAGAAATAAGCCTGATTTCTTTCAAAAGCATGGGAGGAAAGCAATGAGCAACAAAAGATAAAAAAAAAAAAAAAGCAAAAAAACAAAAAAAAAGGAAATTATCTAAAAAAAATGAAAATGAAAAAAAGTTTTAAGTTAGTTTTCTAAATGTACTATATTTTTGCACTTAGTTTTATTACCATGTTGCTCATTGCCTTTATCCCCATGTTTCTGGAAAAGAAAAAAATACACCAAAAAGTTTAACAAAAATAAAAGAAGACGTATTGGCCAAAAATCAACATGGAATTAATCAGAAGTGCAAGAAAATTACCTGGGGGGAAAAAGGGGGGAAATGACCTGAAACGGTGATTGTTTAATGTCATAACAATACAGACTTGGAGGAGACATGTCCAAGAAATGTCCCAAAATGTCCTCAAAACATCCTCAAAATGTCCTGAAGTCCGAAAATTCTGGAAATGTCTTAAAATCTTAAAAATGTCCTAAAATTCTAGAGAGTGGAGCCGTGTTAAAATCTGAGAAATGTCCTAAAATTGTCCAAAAATCCTAGAGTTGCAATCCTAGAAAAGTCTAAAATCATAGAACTGTTTGAAAATTCTAGAATTGCCCTAAAATCCTAGAAATTTCCTTAAAACACCCTAAAACTATCAAAATGTCCTAAAATCTTAGACATGTATAGAAATGTCCTAAAATCCAAGAAATGCCCTGAAAACATCCTTACATCCTAAAGTCCTGAAATCCTGGAAATGTCCTAAAATTCTAGAGAGTAGAGACATGTAAAAATCCGAGAAATGTCCTAAAATTGTCCAAAAATCCTAGAACTGGCCTACAATCCTAGAAAAGTCTAAAATCCTAAAAATGTCCTAAATCCTGGAAACACATACGTGGCCTCGTTGGTCCCAGCAGATCTCGAGTGCTTGCTGTTAAATGTCTGAAGAGGACAGAACAGGACGAGACTCGCTGCTGGACCAGAACTGAACGTGTCAGCTGCTGAAAACTGGGTCACAACCCAAAACTTCGAATCTGTTATAACTGAACAGCAGGGAGGAGGAGGTGTGAATCCTGACTGGCTGAAGGAACCAGAGATGAGAGAGGAGGAATCAGGAAGGAGGGGGGGAAGAGGAGGAGGAGGAAGAGGAGGAGGAGTATAACATGAGAGATGAGGAAAAGGGTGAGGAAGAGGAGAGGAAAGAATTTCTTTAAATAGCTGTAAAACAAGAAGCTGAGGGGAAACAGGAGAGAGGCATTAAGACACTCGGTGGGTTTCCATCAACCCTAAAATTGCGCAAATTCAAATTGCGAAACATAAATGCACCTCATGGAAACATGTCATTTCAAAATAAACTACCGTTTATTGCAAAACAAATGTTATGTTCACTTGAGGTGGTGTTTCAGGTGACTCAGAAAAGACAATAAAAATATCTGTCAATCTGGAATACTGACTTTGTTTAAATGCTTTTAGCAAATGTTTAATCAAAACTGAAGCTCTCAACATCATATACAGCAAGTTCCCTGCAGCTTTGTTTTTTAGACAGTCGGGTGAAAAATTAAATTAAAATGAATGAATACAAGTAGCTCCCTGAGGTTTTTCAAAGTAAAAGTTCCTCCAATGCGGAAAGTTAGCATTTTCCATTAACCCTCAAATTGCGCAAATTGAAATTGTGAGCGATACAAATAAACATGAATTCCTCAAATTTGGAAAAAACTCCCGTTTATCGCCTAAAACGTTTTTATGCTCACTTGAGGTGGTGTTTGATGCGATTTGAAAAAGACATATTTTGCAAAACTGCAATGGAAACACTTTATTCGCTTTTATAGATGATGTGCAACACCAGGTGGCAGTAATGCCGTTTTATTGATGCAAACCGCCATTAAACCCAAATAATAATAATAATAAGTAGAAGTACAACAAAGATCACATGACATTTTACAAAACATGGCGGGGTATGTGTGGACCATAGAGGAAGTCTGGATACAGACATGGTTTCAGTCTACAGTGATAGTGATGTTTCGCTGAGGTTTTGATGCTAACAAAAAATTCTGTTTTACTGATTTACAGAAGAATTGTCTGGTGTATGTCAATGGGGAAAAGTCTTTCTGGGCCCCTGTGCATCATGTGACCCACTCTAATGGTGTAATTCCACTTTTGGCCTCTATGTAAAATTGGTGTCAATGCCTGGCGCACTCCCTGGGGGCTTGGTGTGGCCGGAGGAAGAGGCCGAGATCTTCTTAACTCTTATACGAGACAAGAAATTACGGCGACATTAGGATAGAAGAATATGTAGACTATGTCTTTAATGTTTTTTAGATTGGCTTTAATGAGCGGCTGCAATAGAAATAAAGCTGCTAAAGTTATCTCGCAACTGTGTTTTATCAAAATTTCACAAATATCGCTCAAGTTTTACACAAATCTCTACTGGAAAAGTGTGAGAAGTCTGACTGGTTTACTGAGCGGGCAGATGGGGACGGACGCAGAGACGTGACGAGGTGTAGAGAAGGTGGACAGCTGAGGGGCTGAGGACGGGTGGAGGGAGCCGAGGAGGAGATCTGAGCAGCTCAGAGAGGAGGAGGTCCATGATGGGTGTGTGTGTGTGTGTGTGTGTGTGTGTGTGTTGGCTCCATGCTCCTCTCAGATGGCGTTTATTCACACACTGTCTGCAAGTGAACAGGGAGGATTGTGGGTAAGGACTGCAGTTGGATGTCATGTCCGGGGGGGGGGGGGGTGAATTCGTGCATGTGTTTGTGCATGTGCACCGTACGGCAGTGATACTCAACTTAGGGCCCGCGGGCCAAATCTGGACCCCAACGATAAAAAAAATAAAGTGACTGACACTGTGAATAGTTTTTGTCCTTTTAGTGTCCATAAGGTGTCAGAGACATAAAACAGCATCAGAATACAGCTTGTTTGACAGAAGGTCCGAGCCAAGACACGAATCTCCTAAAATCCTAGAAACACCATAAAATTATGAAAACAATCCTAAAATTTGAGAAATGCCCTAAAAATCCTGGAAATGTCCTAAAATCCTAAAAACATCCTTAAATCCCAGAAATGTCCTACAATCCTTGAAACTTCAGAAATCTGACAAATGTCCTTAAATCCGAGAAACATCCTAAAATCCTACAAACATTGACCTTTGACCACCAAGATCCAATCAGTTCGTTGTTGGGTCCAAGTGGACACTTGTGCCAAATCTGGAGAAATTCCTTCGAGGTGTCCTTAAGACGTTATGTTCAGGGAGAATGGACACGGTCTGAACGTGTTCTTATAAAACACCAAACTGGACCTTCTCTTCACTTCTCCTCTTCATCACTCCTCCGATCCTCTTCCTCTCTGGTGCGTTCTTTTCCTTTCTTCCTTGTATTTGCCTCTTTTTGTATCTTTGCATCTCTTCTCTGACAGCGCAGAGATGTATTTTTCCACAGATAACATGAACCTGTGAGGGCACCTGAGGACAAACGCATTCTGAATCAATACTCACTCGTTCATAATTTAACTGCCTTTGGAAGCAGGTTAAAGAAAACGGCCCGTGGATGACGTAAACAGCGGCCGCCAGCTCCCCTGAGACCTTTGTAACTTTACACTTTGGAAACTGCAGATTTGATTGTACGGTTTCGACCGTCAGAGTGCGAGTGGACAAGGCCGTGATTATATTGATTTCCTGCTTTGTGCGCCGCAGTGTACCTTAAATAAAAAGCAGCTCATGTGGTGTACTGTGATTTCTCTGAATGATGGATCTCTTCTCTAAATGCGTCTTTCTCACTCTGTTTCAAACCCAAATTGTTGCCCAACGAAAGGAAAAATATGTTTCATATTCGAGAAACATTTTAAAAAATGCATTAATATTTTTAAACAAATTTAGTTAAGGATTTAGCGTAATTATAATGACTGGATTATTACATTTTAGAGCTAAAGAAATGCTACTATACTTGGTGCACTAATCCCAGTTACTGTAATTTCAGACCGGAGCTGGAATGTAACTAAGTATATGTACTCAAGTACTGTACTAAGTACAACAATATGAGGAACTTTTATGTTACTTGAGTATTTTTTTAACCTCATGCCACTCTCCACTCCAGAGGTAAATACTGTACTTTTTACTCCACCACTATTATTAGAAAACTACAGTACAAATCAAGATGTTTGGGCACAAACCATATGAAAGTATGTAAGTGCAGCTGAAACTATTAGTCGATTAATTCGAAAATTAAATGGCAATTAAGAATTCAATAAAATAATGTAAAGAAGATGCTTATTGTCTTCCCGTGTTTTTTTTGTGTGTGTGTGTTTGTGTTTAGAAAATTAGAAATTCGGCAGTTCCGCTGAGGTTTGAACGGGTTAAACCGGTCAAGCAGGTGTGTGTGTTTTGATCAGGGCAGAGAGAGGAGAGGAGTCTCCCTGCCTCTGCAGCGCTCCTGGTGTTGGCAAGCCGCCACTGCAACAACATCCATCACATCTCCTCCTCCACCTCCTCCTCCTCCTCCTCCTCCTCCTCCTCCTCCTCCTCCATGATACCCGAGCTCACCGACCAACCTGCATCCGCGCTGTCTTGTAGCCAGGCTTCCCCAGCTGTTCCGCTCTACCTCTAAGGAGCCTGCGCACTGGCCACTCGTCAAGTAGAGGAAACCAATAGCGCGTCTGCACGCGCGAACCGGGAGAGAGGGAGACAATACACACACACACACACACACACACACACACACACACACGGAGACAGTGAAAGCAGACGGGATGAAGCACGGGCGCACGGACTGTTTCCTCCGGTAAACAAGCGGAGCAGGAGCCTGGACATCACCGGCGGAGAGCGGAGGGGGGGATTTCGGGGACACAGCCATGGCGACGGGAGGAGGAGGAGGACTGAGGCGGAGGAGGAAAGCGGGGCTCCCGGGATTCTGCTGGAAAACCTGCTACTTTCCCATTTTGTTCTGGGTCGTCTCCGTGTGCGGAGAGGAGAAGACGCTGATTGTGGAGGTAGGCGCAAACATTCAGAGGAGAGTGAGGGGGGGTATTTCTGCGCTCTTCTCTCCTCCTCTCTGCTCCCTGGATGTTCAGGCATCCCCCCTTTCTTCTTCACTCCGTCAGGTCCATGCTGGACGCGCGCAGGTTGGAGCGGAGTCGTGCGCTCCTCGGGATGTTTTTATGCGCGTTTTTTTATGTTTTCACCGTTCCCGCGTCTCTCGCTCTCTCATTCTGCCAAAGTGACACCCACCCTTCCTGCGCGAGGGGAAATAAAAGATTCACTAGTTGGCGAACTGAATTAATGAAAGCAGATCAACAAGAGAGCTGCCTCGCGCTGGTCTTTTGTTTTCGGACGACGCGCGCGCGCTGGACCCCTCCAGCTGCCGTCCAGTGAATTTCCTAATTACAAACAAAGGTGGCGTAATTGCTCATCAGGTTTAATTGTTTCCGTTTGTTTGGAGGCTTCGTTGGAGGGATGAATAATTTGTGCCTCCGCTGGCTTTCGGCGGAGGGGGGAGTCAGTCCAAGATGGAGAGGTGCCGGGGACTGTGTCACACGTCCACACCAGAAGCGGCCTAAACACGTTGTTTGAGTGATTCTGCTAATTGCACTTGTTCACGCTTGATTTGGGTAATTAATCCCACCTGCTCTTGTGCGCAATTGGAAACAGGCGGTGGACAGCGAGGGTTAAAACCAGCCTGGACCTCTGTTAAAAAAAAAAAAAAACACATAAAAAACAATAACAACAACAACAGATGAGCCAGGGATTTGGAGCACGTTTGTTTATTCTTTCAAATAAATTTTTTTGCCTTTCAAATCGCTGGCTTTTTTTCCTCCTTTAAATTTTTGGTGATTTTAAAAAGTTTTCGCGTTTGTATTTTTTATATTTAATTTTTTTGACATTTTGTTTTTCACCTAAATTTTCTTTTGGAAGTTGTTTTTTTTTTTTTTTGTTTCTTTTACTTTTTGGCATTTTTTTTCTTTGAAAATCTTTGGTGATTTTTTTTCTCCTTTGGATTTTTTGGCAATTATTAAAAACTTTCTTTCATTCTTTAAAAAATATTGGTGATTTTTTTTCTTTTACCTTTTTTGGTGATTTTTTAAAAAATTGTGGCGATTTTCTTTTTCTTCAAAATTTTGTCAGTGTTTTGTTTTTCTGAAAAAAAATGTTGTCAAGTTATTATTTTTGGTGATTTTTTTTTTAATTTAAAAGAAAATATGCCTCCTTAACCTGTGGGCACACCAACATAAAAGTTGCCAAAATTCCACTATTTACCACAGCCAGAAACTGTAAAAAACAGAAATTATCGTTGGATTTTTAAAATTACCACAGTCTTTGAACACATCATGTGAGTCACTCAGAGAGACTCCAGCAAAAAAAAAATAGTTGTACCCACTAGCCGCCCCCTTCCTCTGATTCTGCTAAGTGCACTTGTTCATGGTTGATCCCGTTAATTAATCCCTCTGCCTCTTGTGCACATTTGGAAACACACAATGGACTGCGAGGGTTAAAACGCAGCCAAACGCACATGCAGATGATTGTGTGTTATATCTTAGGTGACTCTGTAATGAGCTCTTAACCCATGATGTCAATAAATAGCTATCAGCATGCAGGCAGCGTTAAAGTGAGCGCTGCTTTCATGTGTGCTGAACAAAGCATCTCCACAGCCCCCCTCCTCCTCCTCGCTCCCCTCACCGAGTCCAAATATAGCCTCCCTCCATAATTTATGGAAATGGCAGGGAGTTGGAGCAGAGAAGAGGAGATGGGAAGAGGTGCAGACATGATGGTTTTAAAAATTCTCCTGCACATGATGGTCTGTCGTCACGCAGAAACTTCTTTGTTGATGGGAAATGAAATGAAGCTTGCAGTGATGTTTCCTCTGATCATCACAGCAGCGTGCGAGGCTTTGTTTGCTGAATATGCATCACACCTCGTCTGTGGGTCAGGCGTTGTGAAATCGATTGCTCTCAGAAGTCTCAGGTCACGGAGACCTGATCAGTGGTGTTTTATTTATTTATTTATTTCGTGTTGTTGTTTGTTTGTAAAGCTAGTGACACTTTCATTCAGACAAAGGAAGCGCCTGTGGCTGCTGGGCTGAGCGTGGCTGCTACAACAGCCAGGGTTTGTCACGCCGCCGTACAAAGGATGAGATGTTTTCCCTGAGAAATCATAATCCCCTCAGAGCTGCTGTCGTTACATGTCATGCTAATGTGGCCCCACACTGAGGTGCTGTGCAGTTTTTTGCCACAAATCAGGGTTTTATTACAAAATGTTCTTGCTGAAGAAGGTGTTTTTTTGAAATCCGACACTCAGTATTGAGCTCGTTGCATAAGACAGTTTGTGTGAAAATCAGCTCATCTGTTGATTGTTTTCTTGATTTATCATTTTATTGAAAATGCCCCAAATTCAACCCAGAAGTGACTTCTTTAGACTGCTTTTTTGTCCAGAAACCAAAGATAGCCACACAAAAATCTGATATATAGCCACATATGCACATACATCATAAATGTTGGACATATAATTTGACATATGTTGACATATTTGATATTTATGTATTTGTTTCACACATATATTTCAACTTATATATGTAAAAATTCTGCAGAAAATATTTGAAGTTTTCCATATTAGTTGACATGTGCATATAATAGATTTCATTATTAATTTTAAGGGCGAATATCTGGCAGAAATATTTGTTTGGTGTAAACATACATTCATGATAAAAATATCACATTTCCAAATACCCCGGTATCGATATGCGATAATGAAGGTTTGCTGTGCTTTCACAACATATTTATACAATGAGATAATAAAGCAATATCCAAAGTTTGGAAAATAACATCACCTTATTGTAATGCATCCTTTAAAACCAGGAAAAGACAACACTTATATGATGTTATATCTAAAATTTAAGATGATATCTAGTTTTTGACAAGATCTAATACTGATATACTGCCGATCTATGTATACATACATACATACTTAAAAAATCTTATTCACATGCCAGCACTATAAAACCATTTCCACTGGTTGTTTAATCATTTTTAGAATGGTTTATGTTTGGTTTTTAGTTGAACCTATTTACGTCTCTTCACAATTTGGAAGCTGAAACTCGACAATGTTTGATTTTTTTGCTTGAAAAATGAATAAAAAATGTCAAACTAATTGAACTTCTTGAATCATTAGCTCTTCATTTATTAACAGCACGCTCTACTTTTGCACTCTCATTTTTATAAGATTCCAAATTTCAAATCCACATTTTCTTCTGCACATAAACTGAAATATAGTAAATGTGCACAACATATGCTTTCGAATTGCATGAATTTGTGTTTTTACATGTTTGGCTATATTAACTGTGAATGCAAAGTAAAATAAATTAGGATTTTTTTCTGTTAAAACAGCATAAAAGTTTCTACTTCCATCTCTTCCAAACAAATTATATCATCTTTTTTTCTTTTTTTTCAAACAACCAAGCCTCTCCTGTGAAGTCACAGCCAACCAATCAGAAAGCTGTCATCCTGGGATTTTTTTTCACAGCATCAAGGTTTCTTTGTGTGCGCAACGTGGCTGCATGGACCACATGAGACGGTTTTATAAGACGCATGCACTCTTGATGTCCTGATTTTGGCCCCTAAGGTTCAGTGCAACAACAAAGATGTGACAGTTTTGAAAAAAAAAACCTCAAAAAGCTCAAATGTTGATCTCAGCGAAGACGGAGGCTGTTGATTTTAATCGACACCAATTGTTAAATGCATCCCTCAAAGGGTTTTTGTGTGCAGGTCGTCTGCATGTTTGTAAAAAGCTCTGGTCGTCATGGGGACGCAGTGGTTGCAGATGCTGGGATGCTGTCAACATTATTGTAAACTGGTGTTCTTGTTTTTGATGGTTCATATACTGCATGTCTGTGCATGTTTTAACCGTTTGCAGAAAGGATTCTGCACATGCAGTTTTTAAGCAGCAGAGATTTGTTGGTGACTTTGGTTGCAGACGACTTGATGTTACGTGTTTTGATCGTGTCTCAAGCGTCAGTGTTTATTTGCTTCACTTGCCGCCGTGCATCATGTTAAAGCTTTTAAGACGAGCTCTTGTTCTGGGTGCAATGAAGTGTGGAGCTCAGAGTTGTTGCGATAACATCTTTAGTTTCTGGGAGTGAACTTCTGATTGTGATGTCTGCAGAGCCACACACGCTGCAATGTCCGTCTCAGACACGTTGTTTGAGCGTCGTCACATGCAGGATTCATACACATTTTTACCAATAAATTTCTACGACTTTGAGGCAAATTCTGGGGATCACACATTCTCTGAAACGACCTCCTTATTGGTTCATTTACATCACTGTATAGTAGCATTTTAAAATATATATTATTTTGAAAAAATAATTCATTCAGGACAGGATTAGAGCTCAATATTTAACTTAGGGACTGTTTGTTATTAATAAAGGGGAGGAGGTGGTGCAGAAAGGGGGGGGGGGGCATGTCAAACATCTTTTTAAGCACTGGGGAGGGACGTTTTATTTTGGCTTTAGGGAGCAACATACAACTTTAAATGGTTTAATTTGTGAAGTTGATTGATTGCGGCTAGAATTGTTTTTTTATTATATAGTACAAGCTATGCAATTCACTGCATTGATATTGATTGATTCATCGATATATTTGTTTTTTGTTGAATGTTGTATGTACCTCGACACCATTAAAAATGAGGGTTCACTCTCAATGTGCATTTTACCTTTAAAAAAAGGAAGTTTTGTTTTTTCTCTTTGAAAACTGTTGTTATTTTTTAAAGAAAACCTTTTTTTAAATCACCAAAAAATGACACAATTTATTACAGCCAGAAACTAAAAACCCAACATATGGTTGTATTTTGAAGTTTTCAGCTGTCCTTGAAGACATCATGTGTTTCTATACAGGTGAATAAAACAGAATTCCATAATTTTTTCCAAATCCTACAAGATATATTGAATTTCGCCCTCCACAGGTAGTTTATGCTCCAGTTTTAGCAGCAGGAACACAAACGCCTGTTTTCTTGTTGATGTGGGATGACATCAGCTGCGTTTTGTTTGTGTCACAAAGCGGCGCACAACACAAGAGCTGTGTCAGTCGCTGATCAGCGCCACACCGAGCCATGAAACATCACATGACCCCTCATCCTCACCTTCAGGTTGTTGCAGTGACACAGAGGCGCGTTCGCCTCCTCGGCCGTGCGATCGCAGAGGGGAGCTGCAGGAGTGAGGGAGGCGCAGTGGACACGCAGACAGCAGAGAGAGAAAGCGAGCAGGAGGAGAGGGAGGCGTTGAGCTCTTTGTCTGACTCACTGCTCTGTGCTCCTTTGTCTGTTTGCCTGTTTACACAATAGGTCAAAACCTACTAATGTTTGTGTTTTTTGGACGGAATATTTTTGGCAAGCAGGTATAGACAACTGTTGTGTGGGCTGGAGCTGTTGTGTTGCCGAAAAGCCTTTTTGTGCAGGTTGTCGCACGGTAGATAAACACAATATCAGTGATTGTTCTCATGCTGTTAATTAACTGAATGATTAATTGATTAAGGGTCGACCGATATTGTTTTTTTTCAGGGCCGATACCGATTATCAGTACTTTGAACCCTGAGTGAATTGACAGGAAGAAAGCAAAGAGCAACTTAAGAAATGTCCCAAAAATTAGCAAGATATTAGTCAAAAGTTACAAGAAGTAATTTAAGTAACTATGAAGTTACCCAAAAATAAGCTCAAAAAATAAAAAAAAAAGAATTATATAAAAATAATAAGCATGAAGGAATAATAAAAAACCAAAGAAATTACATTATAAGATGCATAAATGAATGTACTTGTTTAATTTTATGTAACATCATTTTAAATATAGAATTAGAGGCTCACCGGAGCTCCTCACCATGATGCCGGCTCTCATGCTGCGTCATGTACTATTTGTGTAGTTCAAGTCGCTCTGTCAGTGTTTGCGGACTGTTTTTGTCTTTTCTGTTATCTTCTCGCCTTTCTTTCTTTCTGACTTCTTTCAATGTCGCCTGTCATGGAGCCTTGGCTTCATCTTGTTTACACGAGCGAGCTGTCTAGTCTCTGACATGAGGTAAGACGTTGAACACGTAATGATGTGACACGTCCAGCAAGCAAAGTCAAAAGTAGACTACGTCCTCTGTTGTTCAAAAAAAGTATTGCGGTTCATTTTTCATTTTACCGATTCAAATCTCGCATATTTTGTACCGATTTTTAACTGCCTCGCGATGCATCGTTACATCCCTAGATCCCATACATCAAGTTTCATAGTCTCACTTTCATGCAGCTGGAAAGATGTGCAAAACAAAAACTAATGTCATGTTGCTTTGAGGAAGTCATCGGAGTGGTGTTTGAATATTCCGTCTGTATTTCACTAGCAAGGACCACACCTCAATCGGAATTAATTTTAACAATTTATTGACGTGAATGTAGATTTGGTATAAACATTGATGTTGAATTATTGAGTGCGGTGTGGGGAAGCTTCGGTGGGAATCCGCCGTGGCTCCCGGGCACGACAGACCCCCAAAAGCGTGCATTATATGATAGAGGAAAAAGCCGATTTGAGATCTCTTAGGTCGGAACGGACGTAACGGTGATAAGCTTGGGAGGACCATCTGCCCATGATCTGAATAAAGTGCTCTGGTATACCGCTGCGGGAAGCCGAGGTGGCAGCTCCGATTCTGAAAGAATGTCCGGAGTAATTCATGGGAGAGATGCCTGACAATGACGGGACCTGACGGAAGTGTTGGTGGAACCAGAAGCGGGTAACCACCTGGCCGGATTCAGATGCAAACCGAGGGTCATCTTGGGATTTGCTTTGTGACGTCCGGAAATGTAAGTAAGGAAGGCGTTTAGAACTGATTGAATGTTAAAGTAGAAGACGGGAGTGGGTTGGCTAGATTGGTTGGTTTTGGTTCTTTTTAAATAATAAACTATGGTGTCGTTAGAGAAAAAAGGTCTGAGAGGCAGGCGTGCCGACGTGGATCGTATCGAAGGGTCGAAGCAGTGAATTCTGAGCATCTGAGGAAACCGAAGAAGGCGAGAATAAACATTGCCTCTAGAGTTTGGTTGACGTGAGGTATGCTGTATCTGGAGCGGATGGTGTGGATACAGCGTGAGTTTGGGCTGGTTCTTAGCGTGAGAGGCCTCTGAGCAGTGAGGTGATCTGGGGATGACCATGAGCTGGCCATGACTAACGGTTAGGAGTTTAGAGATGAACGAAATGCCGCTGAGGTAGACTTTGATTGTCTGGGTTTTAAATTCCCAAGACAGGATGCGCGAGGGTGATGAAGCAGGTTAAGGTGATGAGATCAAATGAAGGAAAAGTGATGTTATGCATGTCGTGAAAGTTGTGGAAACAATTCCAAGCAGACCGATATGGAGAGAGAGTCGCATGGGGACAGGCTATTGATGATGGTGCTCTGAGATTCCAGATCAGGGCCATGAAAGCTGGGTTTAGAATATTGAAAGGCAAGAAAGGCAAGGTCGAATATGGAGGAACCGGAGTCGGGTGTGCATCTACATGAGGAGCCAAGCTTCTGAACTTCTTTATTTATGATGTCAAACTACTGCGAGATTGTCTGAGTAGATGAGGACAGATAGGCGACTCCATTCACGGCCCCATAACGTGGTGGCGACGATGATGGGGTAGATCTCAAAGAGAGCAGATAAAGTGACCTGGCAGTCTCCTTCCAACTCTTGGGGCCATTTGCCTACGAACCATCTTCCATCGTAAAAAAAACCCCCAAAACCGGCAGACGGAGCCGCGTCATCGAAAAGGTTGATGTCATGAGGATGAGACAGGTGATCGTCATAAAAGGAGGAGATTCGTTTCCAATCGGCGAGAGCGAAGTGGTGCGATTGTAGAGCATACGCGGCCGGGGGCACCGATACCCCGGCGCCAGAATTCCCATCATGAAACGAATGCTGCAGTCGCTGAGGTTGAGCAGTAGAGGGCACCGGCAGCCCGGTGCCAGGTGCCCCAAGGGGACAGAGCTGCTACGGATGGCAAGGAAGAGCAGGATGTGGCGCTGGCATCCCGGTGCCAGGCGGTCCAACATGAGCGGGCTGCTCAAATTGAGGAGGGAGAACAGTCGAGGGTGCAGGCAACGCGTCGTCGAGAATCCCAGGTGAGGTGAGCTGGTGGGAGTGGGAGGGCGCCACCGACACATCTGACGCCTCAGGCAAAGCCGACCTCCGCAGCTGGCGGGTCTGAGGTGAAGCGACTGCCGCAACCCCAGCGCCCCGCTCTTGCTGAGGTTTCTTCCTTTTTCTTTTTTTTTTTGGGAGTTTTACCTTGGGTGATGTGAGGGTCTAAGGGCAGAGGGATGTCGTAAACTGTACAGCCCACTGAGGCAAACCATGTTTTGTGATAATGGGCTCTACAAATAAAACCGACTTGACTAGACTTGACTTGACACGCCAGAGGCAGCATGTCCCCGCTTCCTATTCAGCACGGTCCGCCGGAAGTGGTTGAAGACAAACCGGCCCTTTAACAGAGGTGCTGACGTCATGGCGCACGACGGGAGCCGCCGTGATGACGTCACCCGGAAGAGCGCCGATGTTGACAGAGCAGCACTCAGATGTCAGGATGTCAAAAAGCTTGTTGTCAGTTCTGCGAAACGGTATTCCCCGGTCTGCAAAGGCGGCCGGCAATCAGGAGACCTCACATCGCCGAGCCGGAAGAGTCGAGACAACGACGGGAGGCCGCCACCGTCCTCCGCGGCGATGGAGTAGAAGAACCGCGGCGGTGCAGGGCTGCACGGGGGCGACCGCGTCCTCTTCTTTCCGCTGAGGGTGGCGGACCATGAGATGCAGAGGAACCATCGGCCGAGCCGTACATCTGGATGGTGAGCAGAGAGGAGCCAGGTGGAACACGGACCAAGAAGGGAACCGAGGGCCCGGCGGCCGGTTGCACTGCCGAGGTCGGCGTCTCCGGCACGGATGCGACAGAGAAGTTGTCGGCGTCGGACCCTGAGGACGCCTGCACGGCCAGATGGAGACGGTGAGGGCCATCGTCACGACTTCGACCGAACAGGTCGTCATCCGACGGGGACAGAGAGACAGGATCCATTATAGGGGTGAGTGAGCGAACCGCAGCCGACCGAGAGCGAAACGCCACGTGGTGTGTCGGTACGCGCTCGTGCAGAATAACGAGAACGAAGGGGGAGATCGGGTTAGGAGGATATTTAAGCCGGAAGAGGCGCGGTTGAGGTAGTAGAGGTGTGGTCCTGCTCCTGAAACTCTGCTATATAGCTTCACTTGATAAAATAGAAAACTGAGATGCAGGAAAAAGGCTGGATTTGATTTGAAGCAACTGAACTTTAAGGGACTTTGTCCAAATGGCAGCGTGTACCTGCCAGCATGATGACGGAGATGATGATGGTAGAACTGAAGATGATGATAACAACAACAGTGATGACAGACTTGATAACAGCGTGAAGTCATCTTGTTGATGAATAAGAGTCATGACTATGATGGAGCAAATGTTTTGTGTGATGATGGAGGTGAGGGCGGCGCGGGCAGCAGAGCTGATGCTTTTATAAGATGAAAGTGTGTTTCCAAACCTCTCTGGGGCTTTTTTTTCTGTCTGTTTTTCTCCTCCCTCCCAAGAGGAGAGGAGCTCGGGGAGAAAGGCTGCTCCCTGGGGTGTTGTAAACATTACATTACACCTGAGAAATGGCTAAATGAGCCTGCGATGCTGCACTTATCAGAGCGGTGTGTGCACTGTGTAGGCGGGTGTGAATTCACGGCTGTTACTAGTAGTCTTAAGCTTTGTCCTGATTTGCCGTCCTCTGCGTGAAGCACTCACACACGGACTTCACATTTGCGCTTATTTTGCCACTCGCTGCAGAACATTTGGGCTTTTTGATGGACGGCGTCATTGTTTCACAGTCCTTCCTCTCTCTCACTCTTTATTCATCCATCTCGAGTTTTTTTTTCACTCCATTGTGTCTCTCGCCCACCCACTCACACTTAACCGCACACTCGGCACAAGCTGCAGCTGTAAATAAGAGGAGTTGTCATTGTGCTTTTGATGAGGGTATTGTGTTGTTTGTGAGCAGCGAGCCAGGGACAAACTACATTTTGAAGATCAGTTTGAAGTGCTGAGAAGTAGGGAGGCGGCGGATGGTCGGCTCAGCTGAACTCAATCAACCTTCCTCTTTAAATAATTAACACGCTTTTCAAATCTGAATTTTATGATATGCATCACTGCCTGTTGGTCGCTCTTTTCTGGCGACTGCATCGCTGCACAGTCGAAGTTAGTCTTGGGTCGTAGGGATGTAAAAATTCACTCAACCCACGATTCAATACGATTCACAATACTGGGTTCATGATGCGATTTTCTCACGATGAGATTACAGAAGAATTATGCCTGAAAACTATTGTATGAATTTTTTCAAACAAAAATTATACAAACTACAGCATTTTCTCTTCTTTTCTATAAATTAAAGATTCCCCTTTTATGTATTGTATTCTCGTGCATTTGCTGTTGACGTTCCAGAGAGCCTGTATTTATGACAATCTTGAAAAACATAGCTTTGGGATTTCTAAATGCCCTGTTGTACTATAACCATGATATATGCCTGTTAAATGCATTGTGTCTTTTCAAAATACTCTTATTTTTTCAAAGGAAATGTACAGTTTCTGCTTTTTAGATGCATACAGTTTTTCAAAACACTTAAAATGTCGGTAAAACACCTTGTATTTACTTGAAAAATCAAAAGAAAACTCTGAGGCCCTCTCTTTAAAATGCCTTTATTTTCACAGCGTGGTCATGTAGGACTGCATTTCAGCATCAAGCATTTGTGTGATTTTAAGGTTCTGACTTAAAGGTTCTGACCCAAAGAGCACCTCGACCACACTGACCTGCGGACCTCATATTTTCTTTTTAATCCTCCTGCAACAAAAGGTTAGGTTCAGAGTTTTCAAAAATGCTTTACATTTCATAGGGTTAGGGGAAGCGAACAGCGGGCTCGTGGGTGAAATGTTTTTGTGCGGCTGTTGATTAAATAAAATCTCCTCACACAGTGTCGGCGAGTAAAACAGTCTTTATGAGGCTCATATACTGTAAGTCTAAACCTGTTTATGCACTGGAGAACAGTGCGTAAATTGTTGCATTACTGCACCCACTTGGTCCACCTTGTTAGTATTTCCTTCATGGTGATGTTTCCTGCTGAGTCTCTTTTAAATGTTTTTGCCATAATGTGACTGGTTTTAAAATCAGCATCACCTACATTAAGCAAAAAGTGTAAAAAAGACGAGGAAAGAAAAGAGGACAAGTTGTATAATACTGCAGCAGGAGACTGAACGGCGGCAGAGAGTCGAGATACTGAAAGGATAAAGATGGAGAGAGAGGAAAGAGAAGAGAAGAGCTGAGGGGGAAAGTGAGACAACAAGAGATATACATTGAAGGAGGCAGAGAAAATGGAGCCAGAAACATTGACATGCAAAGCTGCAGACTATATGAAGGCGAAGGCAGAGATTAGTTTGTCCACAGTCAGCAGGGAGCATTCCAACATGTCCAGAGACAGACTGAATAAGGGAGCGTTAATGTTTTTGTTTTCTCGTTCGACTAATGGGAAAAATGTTTCTATGACTCTGCGACGGCGATAGTCATAGCCAGAGGCGTTGTGTTTTCGGGTTGTCTGACCGACGTTCGAGACCGTCATTCTCGTGAACGCAAGTTTCCTCAAATATGGCAAAAGTGTCCATTTGGACTCAAGAATTAATTAATTTTTTTTTTCTTTAAATTGTTCAAAGGTCAAGGTCACTGTGACATTGTCTACATTGTCTACAAATTTGGCACAAACTTCACTTGGACTAAATGATGAACTGATTAGATGTTGGTGGTCCTAGGTCAAAGGTCAAGATAACTGTGACCTTATCCGTCTCATTCTTGTTGTTGCAGTTTTCGTTTTGATTTTAATCTTTTTCTGTTTCGTTTGTTTTATGTGTTTGAAATAAATATCTATCAAATCAAATTGTGATTAACATAATATCTCAAGAAGACCTTGAGGGAATTTTTTAGAATTAGACACAAACGTTCACTTGGACTCAACAATGAACTGATTAGATGTCAGTGATCACGGGTGAAAGGTCAGGGTCAATGTGACTCATTTTCACAAATACAATATCTCACAAATGCCTTGAAGGATTTTTTTTTTCAAATTTGGCAAAAATGTCTACATGGACTCAATGTTGAATGGATTTCGGTGTTCAGAGGTCAGGGTCACTGTGACCTTGCATCCATCTCATTCTCATGAAAGTAATATCTTAAGAAAGCTTCAAGGTAATTTCTTCAAATTTTACACAAACGTCCTCGTGGATTGAAGAATACACTGAGTAGAATTAAAGGTTTTTTGCCAAAACTTTGCTTATAATACAAAATCTTCATACAGATGTCTCATAGGATGTAATGATTAAGTGATGACAAAGGTCACAGGTCAACGTCACTGTGACAGAATATCCCCATAAAACACTTAATGGTTTATTTGTTAGCTGGCTGGTCTGTTTGGTTATTTGTCAGTTTGTTTGTTGGTTTGGTGGCCCGTGCGTCTGTTGGTCTGTTTGTTTTGGTCTGTTTGTTGGTCATAGGTTAAAGGTTACAGTCACTGTGACCTTGTATGTCTCATTCTTGTAAAAGCGATATCTCAAGAACACCTTGAGAACACCTTCTTCAAATTTGGCACAAACGTTTGAGTGGACTCAATGATTAACTGATTAGATGTTGGTGGTCATAGGTCAAGGTCATGGGATCATGGTGACCTTACTCCGTCTCATTGTCATAAATGCAATATCTGAAGATGGCCTTGAGGGAGTTTTCTCAAATTTGGCACAAATGTCCACTTTGACTTGAGAATGGGCTAATTTGAATCTGGTGGTCAAAGGTCACGGTGACCTCATAAAACATGTTTTTGGGTATAACTCAAGAATTGATTCACTCAAAGGACAAATCACAGCTTGAAATGCATGTTGTTCTTCTGAACAGCTTCCAACATAGTCACAACAAAATTTTCAGTTACCCCTCACCGATTTTCCCCAGCATGGCTCACATTATTTATGTATTATGTTTTCTTCTTATTTCTCTACTTTCTAAAGGTTTATGTCCGAAGCAGGAGAAATAGATTGTGACTTCCTTTGTGCAAACAGGAGAGAGAGTGTTAAAAGCTTGTGTTGTCACATTATCACAAGCACAAACAGCAAGAACTTAACAGCACGAATGGAAAGCCATTGTGAAGGATAAACAGGACATCGGTTAAGGGACCCTGCAGATTACTTTTAATATGCAGCAGAGCGCATGCTTGCAGCACATAGAGCAGTAGGTTGCAGCTCTAGATTAGAGTCCAGCAGCGCAGTTGAGCCTCACAACACGAGATACTGAGCAGGTCGGAAACGCAAGTGCAACTCTAATTAAAAATGAATATCAGGCAGGGCTCTGTCTGTCTCTGTGAGCTCTCTGGGTGCGGCAGAAGGACTTGGAGAGTGGATTACGTTTGATCACTGGTCGCGCAGGAAGAGGAAACAATTTCACACCGAGATGTAAATTTAATTGTTCTTTGTGCCTGCAGCTGATGCAACTCATCCCCGTGTAGCACCATGATGTTCATTACAGTAATTGAAATGTTGTATTATGTCAGTATTTTTCTTTAGGATTTTTATATAACTGCGCTGGCAATAACTGTGGCTGGAGGCATCATGTTTTTGTGTTGTCCATTTGTTTATTCATCCCATTCTCCTGAACGTAATATCGCAAGAACACCTTGAGGGAATTTCTTTAAATTTAGCACAAATGTCCACTTGTAATCAAGGACAGACAGACTTGTTGTTGGCAGTCAAAGGTTGTGGTCACTTTTATCCTGTCTGTCTCTTTCCTGTGAATGCAATATCTCTAAAAGGCTTTGCGGCAGTTGCTTCAATTTTGTCACAAATGTCCACTTGGATTTAACAATGAATTGATAAGAATTTGACGTCAAAGGTCATGGTCACTGTGACTTTGCATCCGTGTCATTCCCATGAACACAGTATCTAAAGAACACCTTAAACAAATTTCTTCAAATCTGACACAAACATCTGCTTTGACTGAAGTATACAAACTAAATATCCCAAACTTTAAATTTTGGCATTAATGTCCACTTGGACTCAAGAATGAACTATTAGATTAGAAATTTTTGTTCAAAGGTCAAGGTTACCGTGACTATGTCCGTGGCATTCTACTGAAGGCGATCAAAGCTACCTTGACCTTGCATCAGTCTGATTCTTATGAAAGTGATCACCTTGGAAATTTCTTCAGATTTGACACAAACATTCCCCTGGGCTCAACGATGCATCCTTGCATCCATCTTATTCTTTTTAACACAATACCTGAAGAAGGCCTTGAGTGGGTTTCTTTAAATTTGGCACAAATGTCCACTTGTAATCTAGAATGAACTGATTAGAATCTGACGTTCAAAGGTCAAGGTCACTTCTTGAACCTTTTGCAGCTACCACGTGCCAGACCATAAACAGCAGGCATACAAGAAACACAGACTGAAAAAATGCAAATGTAGCGAGGCAAAACGCCAAAGAAAGGTTAGTCTTGGGTCAGCTTTTACTTTCACTTTTGCGTGTTTACAAACAGCAGCCAGTAATCCTGCAGAGTGAACCTCGAAGTCCTGCAAAGACCGTGAGGCTCTGAAGAGCTGAGTGCAGCTGCAGAGCGGGGTGATAACTCTGTGGGTTTGTCACGATGAGCGACACCTTTCACATTACACATAGTCATTTGATCTGTCATAAATTTAAAAATATTGATTATAGAAGCATCGTGGCTGAACTTCACAGAGCAGTAAAAAATGAAAAGATGACAGCTGTCTGAAGCACAAGCAGAGTAGAAGTACTTCCCACGTCCTGCCATCCATCTTTCAGGCCTCCTCTTCTCTTCTGCTCCGTCCATCCGTCAAACCTCCATCGATCTGTTGATAAATCTGTTCATCCATCTGTCACTCATCACTCCGCACTGAGCGTGCGCCTCACAGCTAAAACCGAGCCCTCGCTGCATCCTGAAAAGTTTCACCTTGAAGTAATATTAATGTGTGTACTTT
Source organism: Plectropomus leopardus (assembly GCF_008729295.1). Taxonomy (NCBI): domain Eukaryota; kingdom Metazoa; phylum Chordata; class Actinopteri; order Perciformes; family Serranidae; genus Plectropomus; species Plectropomus leopardus. The sequence continues at coordinate 39,799,466 of NC_056464.1, read as the reverse complement.
ACACAAACACATCGATCATATAGTTTTTCTGGTGATCAGTTCTTCACCGATGTGTATCAGTAAATCTCTAAATCTCGCAAAACTATTTTGTAATTTCAAAAAATATATATGTTTAAAATTTTTGCACAGAATTATAAGTTTTCAAGCACTTTTTTATGTTATTTTCCTATTCTTTTTTTCCAATGTTTTTCTTTTTCTTCTTTTTTTATTTTTCAACGAATTTCTTGCTAATTTTTGGGCCATCTTTGCAAGTTGCTCATTGTCATCTTCCTATGTTTTGTGTTTTTTTTAAGAAAGATTTATCAGCTGTGTGGCATCTCCACTTGGCGCCGGTGTTACATGCTGTAAATATAGTCGAGCTCCAGGCTGGTGGTGCAGGCTATTTACTGTGAGACGTAACTTGAGAGATGTTGTCTGCAGAAATTGTGTTTCTATTCATTCATTTCTTTGTGATGTTGAGCTGCGTACTTGTAGAACTGGAGTTGCGTCCGCTGAAGTTTTTTGCTGTGTCTCGTTACTGAATAGAGGATTGTGCTGCAGAGCAAAGTGTGTGTTTCCACTCACTAGTTGGTTCAGAGCTGTGATCGTGGTGAGCAGCAGATCTGCACTGTAATGGCTTTCTTCAACGTGTTTAATGTTGTCTTCACTCTTAACAAGCTCTGCTGCCGTCACGAAACTTTTAGGAGAATCAGTTCCCCATGCTGTGTTTCTGTGGCTGTCGTAGCCTTGATGTGTAGTTCCATTTTTGAGGAGGCGCACTCCAGCTTCAGCAGCTTTGTGCGTGCGCTCTGTGTCTTTGCTGTTATAATCTCAACATACAAACATAAAGATGATAAAATGTGTCTTTGACAACGTACCAGTCAGATTCTTCACTTCTGCTTCTTCTCTTTCCTTTCTTTTCTTCTCTGACCAGCACAGGCATTACATCCCTCTCTTATTTGCCAATATTCTCCTCCTTCTCCTTTTTCCAGAGAAATCTAACTTCCCATGCATGAAAATAAAGCAAACTTCAGTCCCATGCTGAACTTCCTCTACAGGAATACGATGGTGGATCTACAGCAACTGCTTAAAGTTCAAAATTTTGAAAATTCATAGCAAATCACGTGTATGGCCTATGACTTTGCAACTTTTACTAGACTGAAGATACAAAGATGCTTAATTCCAACCTCGTACAAGTTACAAAGTTTTTTGCTCTGTTTTTATCAAAATCTGTGAAACTAATTAAACCTGTTTCCTCCCACGTTTTATTTTTTGTCCAGTTCACACTGAAGTACTTCTGCATCTTCAAACTGCAAAACTTCAAATGATCCAAAATTGAGCCCACAGTGCATCAAAATGCATCACTGTAAACAGCTAATGCAAAGTCTCGCTGAATAAAGCTGTATAGTTAGTGGGAAAAACACGGACAATATTTTGCTGTCCGGGTAGATGAAATGTGTATGATTTTAGATCTTTTTGTCAAAAACAGATTTTTTATTTCACAGCATTTTGATTTCTGCACACTTATTCCATAACACACAATGAAGACAACATTTTGATCCTACTTGGATTTTCAAACATTTTTGACTTAATCTCATTTTGCTCCCTCAAAATGTCCAGTTCTGATCCGTTGCTGTGCAGAAGCTATAGTTTTTTAAAGCATCTATGTATGTGTGTGCATATGTGCGTATGTGTGTGTGTGTGTTTGTGTGTTGGTGGCTTTACATCATCTATATCCTGGCAGTCATTGATCGGTGTGTCTGCCAGCATGCGGCCACGGTCCTTTGTTGTGTGTGTGTGTGTGTGTGTGTGTGTGTGTGTGTGTGTGTGTGTGTGTGTGTGAGTGAATGACGCATGGAGTGTTATATGACACCACAGACATGAGGTCATCGCTATGAGGCCATCACTCCCACCTGACTGTTCCTCAGGGTTTCATATGACATAAACCTCTGTGTGTGCGTGCGTGCGTGCGTGCGTGCGTGCGTGCGTGCGTGCGTGCGTGCGTGCGTGTGTGTTTACTTAGAATTAAAGATCATTTCTCCATTTTTTGTCACTTTTCTGAAGCTGGTTTGCGCTGGCAACAGTCAGAGCGAGGTACTCCAGATCGGGGATCCCCGATTGCAGCGAAGGAGGGGCGGCTTGTGTTAAATCGAGTAAAAGGAGCAGATCAGTGAGGTGCATCTCTAGCGAGAGAAGCTCCCCTCTGCTGTGCTGTGTATTATTTTGTAATTTTAACATGTATGTATATGAATTTTTGGGCTGGGTCACAACAACAGTGCCAGCATTGTCAGCAGCAGTCATGGTGAAAGTCTACTTCTTGGGAGGGGTGTAGATCACTGGTTTCATCACGATACGAAATTATATCAATTCTTTAGACAACAGCACAATATTTGCCGATATTACGAAGTCTGCCATGACATGATAATGATTTGATTCAATTTAGAGGCCTGTGATCGATACGAGCTGGTGTTATCTGCTCGGGTAACACAGTCGGTTTCAGAGGAAGATGACAACCTTTGTTTTGTCAGAAAAGACAAAAAACAACATTATAAATAATTGTGAATAATTAAAATGTAATGTAAGATGATACAGGATCATTGCTCATTTGGATGGATCTGTGAACCCCTACTTTTTGGTTCAAATTAAAAGCCCTCCAAAAATCCAAAAGCCCAAAAATCCAGTTGAAGTCAAAAAAGTCTATTAGTTTACAGTGTAATACAATATATAAGAAAAGCAGCTACTATCCCACATTGAAGCTCAGCATTTTACTTTGATAAAAACTGCAACTATTAAATCAGCATCTTTATCTCTTTTCCTCAGTTAAAAGACAATTCTTCAACTCTCTTAAAACCCACGGGAAAAACTTCCAAACTGCATTGTCATCAAGCTAAAAACAGGGCTGTTATTTCTGGTTTCTGAAAAGTTTGACATTTTTAAAGACAGAGGATCTTCACCCGACAGCGACAACATGCCATTTGGCAGATGCTTTTATCCAAAGTGCCTCGCGGCAACACGACTGCATACATTTGAAGCTTGGATTGCCCCGCTGGGAGTTGAACCCTTCACCCTCGCTGCGTTAGTGCTCTATTACTACATTTCATAGTCAGCATTCCCACATTCCCCGCTCAAATTTGGCCTGTAGTCCTCGAATCCGAAAACCTCTCAGGCTCAGTTCTCTCTGATGAGAATCTGTGGAGCTGCTTTTCCACGAAGATTTCCCAACAATTTGATTGTTAAATAATCATTTCAGTCATTTGAACATTTACTTTTTGTCTTTTTTATATCATCTTAAATAGCTTTGGGTTTTGGAAAAGTAGTAGGGATGCACGATGAGGAATTTTTTTTTCAGTAGATACCGTGAAGCGATCATTTCCTGCTCCTTAGGCTGATAACCGATAATTTTTACTTTTTTTTAATCAAAGTAGAATTACAGCCAGGAGATTTTATGCCTTCACACACCAGTCAAGTTGCATTTGTAGTAGAAAACGTGAAAACTTCACATGCAGAAGATCTCCACAGTCAGCACAGAGTCAACGAGGTTACGGCCAAAAACATGTGAGGTCACAGTGACCTTGACCTTTGAAAATGAAACTTAATCAGCTCATCATTGAGTCCAAATGAATGTGAGTGTCGAGTTTAAACAAATTCCCTCGAGGTGTTCTTGAAATGTCGCGTTCACAAGAATGAGACAGACAACGTCACAGAAACTTTGACCTTTGACCTATGACCACCAAAATTGAATGAGCTCATTGTTCTGTCGAAGTGAATGTTTCTGCAAAATTTGAAAAAAGTCCCCTGAGGTGATGTTGAGAGATCCTGTTCACAAGAATGTGCCGGACCGACATACGAACAAACAGACAGACAACCTGACAGAACAATTGCAATTTTTTTTTAATAACCTAGTTCATGCACACCTCAGGGTAAGAAAGGCGAAGCTGTAGTGAGCAAATATGAATGATTTATTGTTTCATTGTGCAGATCTAACCAAATCTAACAGGCATTGCTATTATTAACGCAACAAAAACACAATTCTGACTCTTCCGGATCTGCGTGTTAATTTCATTTTATGTGTTTATTTATCGCCTCCATCAAATCAAATCAAAGCGTCTATCCGCCGAGCTTCACAGAAAAGACGAGTAACGCTCTCCGCTCCCTCCTGCTGCTGCGAGCAAGACGCCAGGAAGCCAGAAATCAAGCCACCAGTCGGGCTTTTACAGTCTCTTCAGATACCCCCTGAGCCGCCCGCTCACACTCAGCTGACAGATGAGAAACAATCACAGTCGAAAGCTTTTCTCAACATTTGTGACAAATGCATCCCTGGCGGTGAGAGCTGTTGTTGTGTCGCTGCCGAGATGCAGACAGAGAGGGTTGTAGATGGAGGAGGAAGAAGTGTGTGTGTGTGTTATATTTGGTTAGATTTGGGCATCAAAGCCCTTGGGTTATAGTCGGTGAAACATCACAGTTTTAGCTGCTGACAGTGCATCATGTCTTGTGCTTCAAGTCACTGCAACTTTTTACCTTTATTAACCCTTAGGGACAGTTTGGCGCATTTTACCCAGACCCTCAGTCAGCTGAGACAGCTTCAAGTCGAGCAGTTTTGTGGGGTTTTTTGCTGGTCAGTGTGCTGTGCAGTGAACTTTTGGGAACAATTTCATCCTCAGATTTTGCTGAGTGAGTGCGCCTCATGCTACTCTGTCGAGGCTGCAGCAGACGCGACTCTGCACGCAATGCAATGCAGCGGCACTGAGAGGAAGAGAGACTGCATCGCAACGCTCTGAGATAACGTTATCTTCTCTTTCCTGCTTAGAAGTGGTGAATTTACAGCTCACAGCAACCCGATACGACACAGCCTCTGGCTGTTGTTTGACATCTGGTGTCTATAAAAAATGTTTTTGTGCATTTGCAATCTTTGCTAGTGCAGTTATCTTTTTTACTATATCACATGGAAGCTGCTGTCCCATTGAACGTCCTGCTGAGCCCCATTAAAAGGACAAAACGAATCAACAAAAATCGCTGTTTAAGGGACGGTTCTGATTCGGCGGATATAATACAGTACAGCCCTAATATTAACCAAACTGATATGGTTGCTACCACAGTAGTTTTAAATCTAAAAAAGGGACTTGTTGCTTGCTGCTTACTCCAGTCTCTGTCTCTGTGTGTCTGTGTGTGTGTGTGTGTGTGTGTGTGTATGTATGTGTGCACGGGAGACTTCCAGGTAGCATGTAAACACCGGCGTGCAGATACACACTAGGAGCTACAGGCTCCAACAAAGCTAAAAACATGACACCAGTGACGTTTTTCAAAACAACTTGGCTGGTCAGGGCTTCAGGGCACATACGTAGATTACTTTGGAAGAGCAGTATGGAGACATTTTGTGGTTTTATGTGTTTTTTTAACGTTTGAATCCTGGTCACCGTTTGCTTCAATTGTTTGGGAGAAAAGTGCAGCACTTTTCCCTGTGAACCTCCGGCAGCGTTTTGTGGACAATAAAACTTCACTCGACATCTATAAATTTGCGTCTTCATCCCCCCGTCCTCAGCTGACGAGGGAATCCTCCCCGACAAAACGGTGCTGACTCCTTTTCATTCTCTGTACAAATAGAAAACCGCATCAGCAGCTCTCTGGGTGCCACAACCAGCAGTGATTTCATTCATTAATCGCTCGCTGTTCAACGGCGCAGACGTTTGATTTCTTCAGTGGAAATCTTATTATTGAACAGGATGTTTGTGAGGCTGCCGGGGAGGAGAGCACACGCAGTCCAGAGTGATTCACTTCCCTTTTCAAAAGATCCTCCGAGGTCGTGATCAAATGAGATTTTTTATCCTGCTCAGAGAACGCTGTCGACTGAACCGCAGCTCTTCTCGCTGTGGTGAAATGTAGCTACAGACCTCAGTACAAATTTGCTTTTATTTACTTTACTATTTCATGTAAAACTGATTTATACTTTTACTGAACTGCAATTCAAAGGGAAATATTGTACTTTTTACTGCACTACATTAATTTGACAGCTTTAGTTACTTTCCAGATCAAGATTTAACAACCAAAACACAATTTTTTCAAATAAGTAAATAATAACTAACAAACCCCAATAATATACTGTAAAACTTCAAATCAAAGCCTAGTTTCAGTTCAGTTACATACCCAGCACTGTTAACTAGCCTGATGTGGCGACACATTTTAACAAATAAAAGCTTGTCGCTATTAGAGGCTCGGCCTGGTCACCGTGGAGGTCATTTTTAGAGAATTTCTTTGGACGTATAAAACCGTGTTGTGGACTCCCTGCTGGAGATAACATTAGTTTGTTGCTTAGATCACATACACAAGTATATGTTTAAACTTTTGTAAATGTGGACATGCTAAGATTCTCCACAATTCAATCATTCAGTTAATTTTTCCACAGAAGAAGAAAAGTGAAACTTTAGACGTGAGAGGGCGTCAGACTTCAGTCGAAGCATCTTTAAACTCTGCAGGTGTTTGGCTTTAGTTGAATTAAAAGGAGGAAGAAAAAGCTGCTAATATGCCTCAAATGATTAGTAAAAAAAAATAGTTTCTTATTTTTATGATTTATGGTAATTACTGTGATATCTGTATAGAAAATCACATTTTGACAGATTTCAAAACAATAACACACCTTTGATAACAGCAGAAGCACCAGCAGTGAAAGGAGCCGGCGGTCGATGAGGAGATAAAAATAAATCGGGCTGATGGTGATTTCTTGTTCTTGGGATGAGGCAGAAATGCAGGAAAACTCAATATTACTCGTCAGGAAGCTTTTTAAGCCTCCAGGTGCTGCTGCTGTTTTCTCGGCCCGACGCTGACGTAATGCACGCTGCGGTGAAAGTTGAGACATATTGAATTTTGGCACCCTGGGAAGTTTGATTATGTGCACTGTGTCTGTTCTGTAAGGTACACAGTTTGGTGTCAGCCACGAGCAAACCGTTAGAGGAAATACCTGAAAATAAACACGCAGACGCACAAGACGTGAGAACAGGGAGAGGGGTTTATGTGTGCGTTTGGAAAACGGCATTTTTGTACTTTTTGGCTTCTTTATCTCTGTCCTTTCTTATTTATTCAGTTTTCTTGCATTCATAATTCCTTGTTTGATTTTTGGATAACCTCTGAGACCAGGCCCACAGACCAAATCTGGCCCCTGGCAGGGTCCCTGGTGGCCCCCAAACACTTTCTAATTCACAGTAAATAAAAGTATTTCACACTGGGAATAGTTTTTCTCTTTGAGGCCCTCCTAATGTTTGCAGCCGCCTGTGTAGCCTGTAGCAAGCACAGCCTCTGTGTTGCATTATTTGCAGTTATGATTTTGCAAAGTCATGTTCAGGCGTTAAAATGAAGAGTTTTTAACCGTTTAACACCTGGATTGTCATCAGTTTTCTTGTGCTGCGTTCAGTCACTTGTCACACGCACTTAAACCTCTGAAACCTGAATAATTGGGCTTGATGGGAAAAACACAATGGGCAACTTGGCAAGAAATGCCCCATGAATTGAAAAAAAGTTAAAAAATGCCAAGGAAATGACCTAGGGGTAATAATAAAAAATAATATAAGTAATTCTTACAATTGAAAGTTAAATTACAGAAAAATAAAAATTCAAAAAATGTGTTTTTGTGTGCTTATTTTCAGGACATTTTCTTGCAACTTTCTACTAATTTCTTGTTATTTTTTGGTCCAGGTTGCTCATCACCTTCTGTCCATGTTTTTGAAGAAATGAAGCCAGGTTGCTCAGTTACAAAACACTGAACAAGTGTTGCATTGTTTGTAATTTTGTTTTTGTACAGTGATTTTCAGGCATTAAAGTTAAAAGTTTTAAACTTTATTAAACACTGGAGACTATAAATCCATTAGCTCCATGTAAGGACATCTTTTTATTTTTTTCAAAAACTACTTACTGTCCAAAGAAAACATGACGTTTCTTTATTTGTATCAGGTTGTACTAATCCCAAATATTTATCAAACAGGGGCGTTACAAAGTACATAAACATATTAAACCATTCGGTACGAGGCTCTCAGTTTGGGTCGTATTACAAAGCGATATGTTATACTATGTAGTTGTTTAAAATTATATGGAGGCAGAAATTACAATTATAACAGTCCTTGTTTTTTAATCATTCATCAATTATGGGGTCATCGAAAGCGGCCGCATAGAAAATCAAAATCCTCATGAGCGGGCGGAGTAAGCAGTGCACATAAAGAAACGTGTTGGGGCCGTTTAACCTCATCTTGGAGGTTATTCCAGGTTTTTACTGCATGATAACAAAACGCTGCTTCTCCATGTTTAGTTCTGGTTCTTGGGACCATCAGCAGGCTGTCCCCTGATGTCCTGAGGGCCTCTGATGTCCTGAGGGCCCCTGATGTCCTGAGGGCCTCTGATGTCCTGAGGGCCTCTGATGTCCTGAGGGCCTCTGATGTCCTGAGGGCCTCTGATGTCCCGAGGGTCCTTGAAGGTTCATATGTCACAAGCATGTCAGAGATACAGGATATTTGGGCGCTGAGCTACAGAGTGATCTATAGACAAGCAGCGAGATTTTAAAATCAGTTTTCTGAGTGGCGGGTATCCAGAGTGAGGATTTTGGAACTGGAGTCATGTGCTCATATTTCCTGGTTTTTGTCAGGACCCTCGCAGCTGCATTCTGAATAAGCTGAAGTTGCCTAACATCTTGTTATGATCTTTTATAGCTTTGAGGTGTGTCAAACTAAAATGATAATAATATGATATAATAATAAAGATACAAAACAACTATCCTGTTATATTTGGAAAATAATATATGCAGTTTAACACTGTGTTTAATATAATGTTCCCGCTGTCATAAGGACACTGAGAACATTATATAAAGTTATCAGCAGCTATTTGTGTTTTATTTGTTGCTAAGAAGACACCCCAGTGGACGGGTCAGTTTCTTTTATCAAGAAAATACAGTAACAGATTGTTTGATCGTGAAAAATATCATCTTCAGCCCTACTAGGATGCATTTGTCAGTTGTGTCTTTTCTTGCTGTATCCAGTATTTTATTGTACCTTTTGGTTGTTATTTAATTTTAATTTTTATTTAACGAATCACTAAACCTCCTTGAGGTGTTTTGACAAACTAATATTCAGTACGATAATCAGACCACTTATCGGGCCGCACACACAGTTTGGACGGGGAGAGCCTGGCGGGCTGCACCCGCTGCACTCAAGCTGAGAGACGGTAAATAGTTTAGCAGGGGGAGATAAGGTCTATTTTTATCCCAGCAGACAGACGGAGGAGACACACTGGCAGGCTGACGCACAGGTTGAGGCATCAGAGAGAGACGGCCAAACAGGCTCGGAGACAGACAGACAGACAGAGACACAGCCAATCAGGTGGACAGACAGGCAGGTGGACGTAGATGCAAACAGACAGAGACACAGAGAAAAAAAACAGCTTCAGCTGGGTGCAAACCTCTGGGCTGCAAGATTTTCACTGCATGGCAAGAATACATCAGGACATGTGTTTCCAGCCAGCTCTTTGTATGCAATTTTTAAAAATTTGGGCAGAAAAAAACCTGGTTGAAAAAGGCCAAAAAAATAAATCCTGGAAATATGTGTGTAAATGTGAATGTGACTGAGGCCACATTAAGACGAGGACGGCCCTAAAAACACAAGTCTTTTCTTTGAGTTTTTAAAAAAATCTGCATTAATATGAAAACACACAAGAATGATCCTCGTGTACATTGATCTGCAATAACAATATGTATCCCCTTTCTTGCAAAAATAGAACTTAATTCTCAAGTTACGACATATTTCTCGTAATATTACGAGTTTATTTTCATAATATTACTGCTTTTAAAAAGTATATATATATATATATATATATATATATATATATATATATATATATATATTCTCAGATTAGGATTTTATTCTCGAAATCTAAACCAATTTATTTTTGACATTTTACATCTTGCATTATTTGTCCTCGAGTTTGTTCTCGCTTGTGTTCAATACGACTGTTTGACTTTCCTGTTATTTCCCATTCCTGCTGTTTTTTTAGGTGATACATAAATGAAGTTATTATTAAATACAAGGCGTTAAATCTTGTTTTTCATGATTTAATTTCAAAATGAGACGTGAGTCCAAAGTGATAACGATAACTGCTCGATAAGCAGCACAGACATTCATTTTTTAAGTCGGCAAAAATTAAATGCTACAGTCCGAGTTATTTATTATGCACTGAGACATTCTCTTTTATGATTTTCATTTTATTTTGATCTATATTTTGTTTACTGTGGTCTGCAGAGACCTGCAGGGGGTTTCTGAAGCTCAGATCACAATCGCGCGTCCCACAAACAGAATCATTAACAGTGTTTGTAACAGTGATGCTGCGTTGAAAGCGTGATGTGATTTAAGAGCTTCGTTAAAATGTTTACAGTCTTTTGTTAGGGTCTTGCACCCCTCTGTGTTTTTAATTCGCTGTGATATTTATGAGGTCTCTTCATCTCAGCCTCACTTTTTATGTTTCTGTTTTATTTTTACATGCTGTCAGATGTTTATGCAGAGAAACTGAACCCAAGCTGAACCCTGTGAGCATTTTGACGTAATCTTGATAGAGAACAAGTCTGACCACTGCACACTCACTCACATTCATCGAAGGAACAGAGTGTGAAATTCAGGGGGACTTGGTGGCGTCGAGCGTCGTCTACTGTAAAAACATGGTGATCTCCATAAATGTGGACCTGCTGCCCACGTAGATATAAATGGGCCACCTGTTCTTATTCTGAAGTCGTCAAATACTGCAGCTTTTGCACCGCTTTCGGCGTGAGATCCCGACGCCAAAAGCCAACTTTCACATCCACGTGATGCGCTGCTGGATGGCGTCAGGTGAGAACGAGGCATGACAGAACCGTTAGCGGTCTTCGGCCCGTTTCACACAGCACGTGCGTGAGCAGCACAGAACCTGATGTTTTGGGTTTTTTTTTCAGTGCCCAGGTTATCAAGTCAGAGCACACACACTGCCCGCCTGAGCAGCGCTTGTCAGGCGCGTCTCAGCTGCGTGTCCGCTGCAGCACATCCAGAAAAACACCGCTTGCCGATTTTTACATGTGCCGTGCACGTTTGTCAGCAGAAATAGAGTAAAAATGTTGTTTTGATGATTGTGTTGATTCCATATCAGATTTTACTGCAGTTTAAAAGTGTCTCGGTCACAGAGATGAGGAAATACAGAGCTGTCTGTTTTACTTCCCTTTCAAAATAAAAGTCCCCTGACAGGTCTCTGTGGACAGAATCCCATCAGATATTGACACAAGGCATTTTATTTTTAAGTACTGGCAGGACTGCCTTGTCAGTGAGCTGCAGGACTTCATAAATGAGTGGAATTTGTACTTATAAATGTGGAAATATAGTATTCATAACAGAGGCAGCGACGCAGCAACAACGCTGCGTGTGTGAACACCACAAGCATGAAACACGCTGCAGTTCACTTCCTGTGTGGATTTTTTTTTTCCTCCACCTCACCATGTGCCTCTTTTGCCTAAACCTAACCATCGTGACGGTTGCGTTGAATGTCATGTGCTGTTGTGTAAACATTAGGACCGTGCTGCTGCATCCCACCATGTGCATTTGTTTTCATCATAGTAACGGCATCCTGGAGCGTAAACGTCTGACCGTGAAGGAAACCTAAAACGTCACGAGTAGATGTCGAGGTTGACTGACGGAGATGCACCATGTGACGACCTCACATGATACACAGACTGACTTTGATTGGTTCCAGATATCTGTTGTTGGTCTCATTAACCACTCATGATCGGTATCGGTCGACCTCTATTTAAAATGTTATGTGGCATCATGACAACACAGCAGTAGGAATATATCATTTTCAGGACAGGAATAGAGCTTTGAAAGCAATGAAACTCAGCACCTGGTGAAGTTTAAGTAAGTTTTCGCTTATTGGTTTTGATCATAAATGCTGTCGAACTGCTGAAGACATAATTTGTTAAAAATCTCATCCTTTGAGTGAAGAGTTGCTTGTATTGAGGCTGTGAGTGCGCCGCAGCCTCTCTGCGGGGAGCGCCTCAATAATCCGCCACCGCTTTTCCTCTTGTCCTCTCTGGGTAATTGTGTTTCTCTGGCTTTATGTTCACGAGGCGGTGACCCAACTCTACGGTTTCTGAAACTCCAACATCCAATGAATCAGCGTCCGCCGGCGATGGGAAACTATTTTGTCCTGGTCAGATAAGAATATTAATTAAACATGTGCACATATGGAGGTTTTAATCTCACCAGTGATTTATGGTACTGCACTCATGTTGTATGAAACTCGTGTGTGTGTGTGTGTGTGTGGTGTGTGTGTTCAGAGCTTTGATGGCACGGTAGTAATTGTTGTATAATAGCAGCTGGTGAATTATTTAATTCAAACTGCTTCCTCTGAGCCAGCAGCATCTGGCCCACTCGTCAGCAGAGTGCACAGGACACACACACACACACACACACACACACACACACACACACACACACACACACACACATACACTTGCACATAGACACAGCAACATAGATTGTATAAAGACACATGCATGAGCGCACACACACACCCACAAACATACTGACTAATGCAGTATCGTTGTCCTTAGAGACTTCATTGCAGAGTGGTGTGTGTGTGTGTGTGTGTGTGTGTGTGTGTGTGTGTGTGTGTGTGTGTATAACAATAAATAGATCAGAGTTTCAGAGAACCTTTTTTTGGCAAGTTCTCTGTTGCACAGTGATGCTCGGTTGTTGACGAATGAAATATTAATCATTTGGAAATATTGTGACATCTATAGAAAATAACATTTTTTTGATCTGGTGATAACATCCCAGTAACCATGGCGATGGATGTTCAAAACATTCAGCAGCTTTATTTCTATTGCAGCCCACCTAGCCGTCATTATTTCCAATCCAAGGCCACGTAGGCGTCATTATTTTACGTAGGCGTGTTATGGAGCCATGATGGAAAGGCGAGCCCCTTATACGTGGGGGAGCGGCCACGTATGAGGGATTTCTTTTGGGAGATGTAGTCCACGATTTCACAGAGGAATTGTGGATTCAAAACTTCCAGATGATCAAAACTTTCTCAGAGTTATGTGATGCAATAACAGCTCTTGTAGCTCCTGCTGCATCATGAAAAAAACAAAAGGTAACAAAAATCTAAATGAGTAGATAAAAATATATAGAAAAAATAATTAGGCCTATAATATTATTAATAAGAAATAGAATTTAAGACACTATTCCTATTTTTTAAATTATTTATAATTTTCTTTTTCTTTCCTCTCTCTCAGGTCATTATTCAGGTAATTTTCTTGTTACCTTTTCCTATTTTATTTCAATTTGAAGGAGATCTTTTCACGTTGCCATGTTTTAGAAGAAATCGAACCGATGTGCTCAGGTTTGTTGTTTAACTGAAAGGCGTCTGAACGCAGCACAGAGAAAAAAAAAAACTGATGTTGATCCAGGTTTCAAAGGGTTAAGGTTGTAAGTGTGTCGCTGTTGGAGGTCGGCGGTGATCAGACGGGGAATATTTCTCTCTTTGGGGTAGATGACAGCGTGGATCCCTCGGCGCTGTTAACCTCCCTGCGTCCGTCATGGTGGTTAGGCAGACGCTGAGCTGAGTGCCGGTCGCTGGGCTCGGCCCGGCTGGGAGAGGCTGGCACACACTCTGAAATATTAATGACCCACTGTAGAGAAGGACTCAGCCTCCCCCCTCGTTATCTCTCCCCGGCCTCCTCCTCCCGTCTCTCATCTTTCTCCCCTCTGCTCTGTCTCGCTTTCAACTCCCCTCTTTCTATAGTCTCTTTTCCTTTCTTCCCTCCTCTTCATTTACCTCTCTTTCCCTTCATTTTCCTCTCTTCTCTCAGGAGGGTTGTTAGATTGCGTTATGTCACATTAAAGAGACAAGCGCGCTGCAAAGTGAAAAAAATACGACGTAATAAGAATCATCCGAGGAAACTTGTGGATTCGGCATCGATTTCAGATCAGCATGAATCAGATTTTCTGCGAGATTTTTGGCGTTTTTTCCTCGTCCTTTCATCTCTTTCTCTCTGTTCCTCTCTGACATTTTCTATAAATCTCTCTGTGTCCTCTCTCTTTTCCACTCATTTCTGCCCTTTATGCCATCCTCTCTTTTGTTGTGTTGCTTTACTTCATCAGAAGGAAACCACTGAATAAGGGAATTTTTTAGTGAAAAGCCACATCTGTTGTGTGAAGATTTACTTTAATTCTCAGTTTGCTGTCAATGGGCCAGTGTTTTTCTATCTAATTTGATCTAATAAGTTATAGTTTGTATTTTCTGTACAGTGGGATCTTCAAAAGTCAGAATGTAAGAACGCAGTAATTTCAAACGGGTGAGATGCAACAATGCGCAGTCGCTAATTACCCTCCATCTCCTCCTGAGCAGCTAAAACATTGATCCAAATATATCTGCAATGAGTTTGAAAGAGAGACTGAATAAGTGAGAGATATATAAAGACAAGAGAACCACTAAAAACTTCTCAAGGACCTCTGTTCCTGCTGCTGTCTGCAGTTTACCTGTTCTCCGGCCTGTCCGTGACGTCGCACGGACACACCAACAAAACCACGCACACACAAGCTGATAGAGAGGCAGACTCATGTACTGCAGTGGTGTGTTCACTGGTAGTGGAATGTAGTCGATCGCCTTTATTTAGCTGGTTTATCCAATATGAAAAAAAACTGTGTGGACATGCTAATTTTGGTGGGAAAGGGGTACTAGTAAGTCCACTGTTCCAACAATCACCAGCTCTGGTTTGGTTCAAATGAATCCTTAATTCACTAAGTAAGATGTGGGAAACATATTATTATTCCCCAACAACATGCTGCTCTTTCTCTGCCTGCTGGTCGCCGGCTGTTTACAGTCCTGTAACTTCTCCCTCCACCGCTAGGTGTTGTCGTGTCTCTCAGCTCAGCTGTCTGTTCCACCAGAGACTGAGCTCTGACGGTGCATGCTGTGCACTACATACAATGAGTTTATTGGAAAGGGAAGCAATTATATTCATGACTGCATTAAACAACATACCATCTGGATTTCGTAATACCCTGGTTATCGAGTTTCTGTCGGGTTTCAGCCTCCATGCCTGCCTGAACTCAACTGTGCATAAATAACCACCAAGGACAACTCCACTCACTCACTCAACTCAGTTTATTGAAATTATTGAGAATATTGAGATTGAGTTTGTTGACGACATTAAAGAAAAAGAAAAGCAAATCATATTAGTTAACTCTAAAAAATAGCTGACGTGTCACTTTTTCAGTGGTTAAACTGAGCCTCAACATAAAGAAAAGAAAAGGTTGTATAGGACTGTAGGGTCTTAATCATAACTAACCTTTTTTTTTCCTCCTCCTTTTTCTCTCAGACATGGCTGAAGAACTACGGCTACCTGCTGCCTCACGACGTCCGTACGTCAGACCTGCGGCAGGAGAAAGCGATGCAGTCCGCCGTGGCCGCCATGCAACGCTTCTACGGCATTCCAGTGACGGGAATACTGGACGAGACGACTATAGAGTGAGTCGCAGTGTGTTTGTTTTTGTGCCATAAAAACCAAAGACAAGCAAGACAAGACATCATATATTTCATCACAACACAATATTATATTGCTTCTTTTGACAACAGTATGATACTACTACTTAAAACATCTTTTTATTAATTTATATAATTGAATAAGAATACATAAAAAACACCAACTGAAAATGCTCAAAACAAACAACAGCAAAGATTAACTGCAATAATAATAAATGCCAAATCAAATATAAAAAAGGAAAGAAAAGATACAGGTGTTGCCATCTAGCGAGGGTGAGGTCATTGAGAGCCCACATCTTTGCATTTGCGATATCTGTGGTCCAAGTTCCCACCAAAACACCCGTCCGACCAATCGTTAGCAGCTCCATTGAATGTGAGTGCACGGATGGGCTGTCACAGCTGTCAATCATGGCAGAAAAGCCCCCTTTTGGATAATTTAATAACTCATTAAAACCGAACTTATGAAAACAAACAGTTGAACAAACATCAGGGTGATGAGAACTACCTTCAGTGACAGAAACCATCCTTAAGAAAAATGCATTTGGCATGTACTTTTTTTTTTAGTTTGACCTTTGTCCCATTCACTGATATGGAGGGGCGGGCTTTATGACCTTTACTGCAGTCAGACACCAGGGGGCGATCCAGATTGGAAAGTTACACTTTTGGGGAGCTATCATGTTGTCTGTCTCTATATTCAGTCTATTGGCTGGACACACACGTGCCGTGGAAAGTTCGAAATAAACCTGTAACTTAACAAATAAGTACAAATTTTGAAACCTGAATGTTTGTACATGTAATGTTTTAACTCCACTCAAAGTTTAGGACGTGGGACTTGACTTGGTACTGAAGTGCACAGACAGGCAAAACAATAACTTGGCACATCCAGCCCCTCTGTTTCAGTCCTTTAGTCACACTGTATGAGGTGTAGGAGGATAACCAGTTTTCCTGCGGCAGGTGTCAGTAACGTCGATGGACCTCTCTATGAGCCGAGTCCTTAATAAAGTTTTAAACTAATAATGTTTAAGGCTAATAAGAACTTACTTTCAGAAAACATTCAAAAGTTGCTCAGTGTTCATGAGGGTGGTTATAATTTATGGTGAAAATTTAGTTTCAAATCGTTTAGTTTTTGGACCCCCGGGAAAAGTTTTTGTTTATCAGTCGGTGGTGTAAAACTGTGGAACAGTTTAAATGTGGCGCTAAAGCGATTTTCAGACATAAACAAGTTTGAAATTATGTATAAAAATACAATTTTCACAAGCTACAGGGATAAAGAGGGGCTCTGACAATCACTGGGTGTTTTCAGGGGCCACTGTTTTCAGTTATTTATTATTTATTTATTTGCTTTCTTTCTTTTTTTCTATAAATAAATATGTGGGTATATGTTTATATTTAATTATTTATTATACACATTGAGAAAAATAAGGAAGCTAGTTAATTAAAATTCAGTGACTCATGGGGAAGGGGTGGGATTAAATATATCTTTACTTCTCACTCCTTTTCGAATATGCAAAGCAAGTCATTATGTATTTCGCCATTTCTTTTGCTTTATGTTAGTAATTGTCTGTAATTATTTTGGTCTCTGTTTTTTTATTATACATATTCTCTTTATTCCTTTTTTTTACATGTTCAAAAAAATGAGTAAAAATCAAATCACACAACAATAACGATGATGACGGCTGAATGAGCGAAGTTAAAAATCTCTTTTTGGACCATCAGCAACACAAACTGGAGTTCAGGCAGGAAGCTGCAGCACACCGAGGCTAAAAATGTCAGGCCAATTAGAGTCCATTTATAATCAGTTAGAAATTCATCTGTGTGGCCTTTAATCAGAACTGTGGTCTGAAAAGGTTTCATAACAGCCATGAAATAATGTCGAATCGCCCTCACAAACCAGATTTGTTTGTACAAGCCGGTTAGTAGATTGAATCAGGCGCATCACTATTAACCCCATAAAATCTGAGAAAATTGACTTAATTTCATTAAAAAAGGGACATGGAATGCAGGCAATGTGCAATTTAAAAATCGTGATCATAACAATCCTGATTTTGCTGCACAAGGAAATAATCCTAAAACCAAGGTGTTTTATTGACACTGAAAGTTTCTTTTGAAAAAGATTTATGTGCGTAATGAGCAGAAACTGTAAATTTCCTTTGAAAACACACAATGCATTTAAAATTTAAATTAACACACCATCCCGGGATATCAGCAAACACAGGAGGATACCTAAAGCGACATATGTGGACCTGAACACTGACTGAGCAGCGATATTTGACAAAAATGTGTTTGAATCTTGACAATGCAACGGCAACTTAGAGGCACGCAGCTTAGCAAACAGCAAATTTCGTATGTTTCTGCCTTCAGAGGATTACGGCTATTATCTCCACACACTGAAATCTGTCCAGCAAATGCTCATAAACAGAATAACAGATGTAGTTGGAAGCGGTTCCAGGAAAATCCAGCTCCCTGTGAACTAAATAGCCAAACTTAAACGTCATGTCATTTCCAGGTGGATGAGGAGACCTCGCTGTGGCGTCCCGGATCATCCTCACACCAGCCGCCGGCAGAGGAATAAACGCTACGCCCTGACAGGACAGAGATGGAGAGATAAAAAGATCTCCTACAGGTATCCATATATTATGTTTCTGTTGTGTCATCTGCTTATGTTTTCCTCGTTTTCTTTCTGTCCTTCTTGCTTCTTTTCTCTGTTCATACATTTATATGTTTCTTTCTCTGTCCTCCTCTTCCCTTCCCTCCCTGATTGTTTTTCTCCTTCTCTCTCTCTCTCTACCAGTCTGAACTTGGCTGGGCGTAATGTAAATTAGCTCCGTCCCACGGGACCCTGAATGCATCTCGCATCCCTGCATTACATCCACCCACTCGTCTCTCCGTCTTTCTCTTCGTTCGTCCCCTTGCTCCACCGTATTCTGTTGTCTTCCTCTGTGTACATACAGTAAAACCCTCCGCTGTATGATGTGACGATCCAACCAGCAGCTCAGCCATGTAATATAGGTCTAATGCAGATTAGAGCCGTCCCACGAGATACTGAACACATCCCAGCTCCTATTGTTGCCTCTGCCCACTTTATCCCCCCCCCCCCCAGGTCTTCACATCTTTTTTTTTCTCATCTTTTTTTCTCCCACTGCTCTCAAATTCTCAAATTCAAAATAAGCTTTAGTGTCAAGAATCAAATAGAAAAAAAAGAAAAAAAAAAGGAAACTCCATGTACCGACTGCTGTGCTTGTTTTTCCTATTCTTCAATGCGTTTATCGGCGGCACACGAACCAGCTTAACCCTTTGAAAACCTGAGCAAATTGGCCTGATTCCTTTCAAGAATATAAGAAAGCAATGCTTAACTTTACAAGAAATTACCCAAAATATCATCTGGAAAGTTTCAAGGAAAAAAAAAAAAAAGGTAAAATGAAAAAAAAAACAGCATTTATGAAGTATAATAAACACATATGTACAAACCTATAACATACAAAAAAATATGTATATAAAATATATATATTTATTTATTAATTTTTTAAATATACAAGGGCGGTAAACTTGGGCGTCTAACCCTCATATCAGTGTGTTTCACTCCTCCCTCCTCTCCTCCTTTTCCTCCACCACTCACTCACACAGCTTTATAGGTCTAATGTAAATTACGGCACTCCCATGAGACACTGAAGGCATCTCGGCCCTCCTGCACCACAGCTACCCGCTCCACAGCGTTACATAAAACCCCACACTCCTCTCTGGTTACCCCTTACTGTATCTGAGTCTCCTCGGCCCCCCCTCCTGCTATTGGCTGTCACCGCCCTGCCGCCCAGCTCGCTGTTGTCTTCAGCCGCGCCGCCACTGTTCAAGATGCATAACTCGGATCGTTTTTAACTTAATTTTTTCTTCTTCTGAGGCGCCAAACTATCTCCAGAGCTGTCTGTGATGACTTCCACTCTCGTGTGACTCTTCTGCTTTGGCTAATGTTTTTCAGAGGAGACATAATGCTGCCGAGATCACATTATTTATGATACAGATTTATGCTTAGGTCAGTTATTATTAATTATGGGTATGATTTCCTGTTCTTCTTTTTACTGACACCATCTGTGAGCAGGGTTGGGGAGTTACAAATTGGTGGTATTCTGAATAGCAGTGGATTATTTGAAGAGATTATTTGTTACGTTTTATTTGCTCTCACACCGGGTCCTAACTGACTACAATGTGAGCAAGCGTCAGTTTTATTGCATTGTTTTTTATTTAAATGCTCCAACTCGTCATCGGCGATGCAGCACTGCCGATTTGAGCTGAATTTTTTTCAGATGCCCAGTTTTCTTTTTATTCCTGTCGCTTGCTTTGAAAGTGACACAGTGGATGAAAAATAGTAGATTTGTGAAGTGGAAATGTGGAGTTATCTACACAATACCTTCTGCAAAAACCTAAATAAGGAAGCAGCTGGCTGGAGGGAGATCCCCACGATGTTTTTCGCAAAAGACCATCACTAAAAACAACCTACTTGCTGTTGGCTGTATTGTAGGTCATTTCCAGTAAATGTCACAATATAAAAAGTATTCAGAGTTTTCATTTTTTCCAAAGAAAAAAATCTTTAAAGAAAAAAAATGATAAATGTTTGTAAAAATCAAAAATGAAAGGAAAATCATAACCCACAAAAAAATTCAAAGACAAAAAAGTTGCCATGAAGTTTAAAGACAAAAAAATGCCCAAAAACTTTAAAAGAAAAAATAATCGCCAAAATTAAAAAAAATAAAAATAAATAAATCAGTAAAACATGCCTTCCAAACGATGGGCATGTTTTAAAAATCAGCAATAAAATAAATACAGCCATTTAAAAAATTTGGATGCCACTTCTCTAAGCCAACATACCACCCCTCATAAATAATTAGCAGTCCCTAAAAATGATTAAATGCCCTGGATCTAATAATCTGCTCATTCTTGTGCTTGACTAAATATGCTTAGTTTGTTTGCAGCAATTTTTCAGCTCTAGTCAATAAAACTTTAATGATAGTAATTGTAAAGTATTCTGTTTCTACTCAGTACTAATTACTAACAACTACTTGCATTTTTAACATCACAATTCATAATTAAAGTTTAAAAAAGACACATTTCAGGGTGAATAATAAGTGCCGTAGTGCGTAAAAAAACATTAAAATAAAGCTTGTTCATCACAAAGGAGGGTCCCCCTCGAGCCCCCCTACAGACGTCCGAGCTAAGCCCCCAGTGTCCTCACATCCTAGAAACGCCCCTGATTGCAATGATGAGAAACAAAAACTAATCTTCCCGTAGTGCAGATACTGAAGAAAGCCGTGATTTTTGAGGATATTGATGAGCTCAGTCGGGATGATTTTGCTCTCTGCTCTGAGCAGTAATTTTGGAGCAGCTGTTGACACTGACAGCAATGCAGAGAGACACATTTAGAGGAATTTTAGGGCTGCTGGCAACTGCAAATTATCACCCGCTGCTAGACGCTGTAGCTGCAGGATTATGCAACTGTGTATCTCTAAATGAAAAATTTCCATTGATGCCTCGGGACAGGGCGGTGAAGTTTTTAAGAAACAGTGGCGAGAGAGAGAGAGAGAGAGAGAGAGAGAGAGAGAGAGAAAAGATGAGAGAAGAATGAAAAAAAGACACAAACAACAGAGCAATCGCAAGAAAAGATGCTCCACTTTGATGTTGATGCTTCAGCTGCATTGTTCCTAACTTTCCTGCCAACGAAGCACAATTGATTGAAGCTGAGTTGAAAGACGATGAGAAGCAGAAACAGAAGGAGAGAACATCTGCATCTTTAGCTGCGTGGCCTGTAGATGCTCTCTGGATGGTGTGTGTGTGTGTGTGTGTGTGTGTGTGTGTGTGTGTGTGTGTGTGTGTGTGTGTATTTTGTAAGAAGAAATTGTAAGGACGTCAAATAATCACAGATTTCTTTCATCTGTTTTTAGCCCCTCGGGTGGAACGACTGTGGGGGTGAAAAAGTCTGTCTATTTTATAGAGTTAGCAAGTAGATTTAGAAGACTGTTTTAAAAAAGCTAAAGAAAAATGTCCAGTAAACCTTATTTCTAAGTGTCATAAATATATATTTAAAATGATTTTCCAGAATTATTATAATTTTTTAGCCTTTTTTAAGTTATTTCTTGCAACTTTTTTTACCTGCTCCATTTTTTGTTTGTTTGGTTTTTTTTCTTCTTCTTTTTTTTCTTTTTTGGGCAAATTTTCAATTTTCTTGTACTTTCCACAGATTTCTTGCTGACCCTGGGGTCATTTCTTCTTTTGTCGCTCATTACCTTTTTCCACTGTTTCTGAATAAACTAAAGCCAATTTGCACAGGTCCGAAAAGGTGGAAAAAAGTAATTTGATTGTATGTCCAATTTTTGCTGAGCAGCCGTTTTTGTGTGAAAGGAATTAAAAGCCTGTCCCCAGTATAAGCCTGCAGCATTTAATGATTTAAGAAAATAAAAGCTATATAAAATATATATATAATAATAGTCAGCTATTAATTAAAGTTACCCTCCTTTATTCTCACTGTTCATCATAGTTAGGAAAACTTCAATTTTATTAGGTATTGCTGTGAGATGTTTTTAAGAAGCAGATTTTACTACAAGTCAGATACTCGTTCAGCGCAGATCCATGTTAACGTCATTTGATGCCAGTTTTTATTCTCTGCTGTTTATTTCTGTTTTTAAATGCATCGGGTGGTAGGGCTGCATAAGCCAACTGAAGTGCATGTGTGTTTGTGTGTGTGTNACTTCAATTTTATTAGGTATTGCTGTGAGATGTTTTTAAGAAGCAGATTTTACTACAAGTCAGATACTCGTTCAGCGCAGATCCATGTTAACGTCATTTGATGCCAGTTTTTATTCTCTGCTGTTTATTTCTGTTTTTAAATGCATCGGGTGGTAGGGCTGCATAAGCCAACTGAAGTGCATGTGTGTTTGTGTGTGTGTGTGTGTGTGTGTGTGTGTGTGTGTGTGTGTGCATGCATGCTCGTGTGTGTGTGACAGTCCACCATCTGTGTGTTTTGGCCACAGGTCATTTGGCCAGCTTCACTGCCGTAACGTTCCACACCATTTACTCAAATCAGACAACTGCTACGTAGCTGTCTGCCTGGCACACACACACACACACACACACACACACACACACACACACACACATCAAGGTCTTCAGGGTGGAAAGTTTGATTTACAAATAAAGTTTATAAAGGGATTTGCATGCTGACAGTTATGAAATTCAGGACAAATTTTAACTCAGGTGTTCTTAGACTTATTTGCGTCCGCTGTCATAAAACAGATCCTATATGCATAGACAGACTTGGTACCAAAACAGTGTGTAAAACATGGTTGCACATTCATCAGCTGCAAAAACAGGCACTTTCTTTATTTCCAAAAATGGCTGCAGAAGATTTCTAAATAATCTCAGACAAGAATATAATAAAAAAATGTTGTTAAAACAAGATTGGCTCACAGTTCAGCTGCTTTATGTAACTCACAGCAAGTTGTTTTCAGAGATATTCTCTGCACGATGTTGCAGCAAACGGCCTGTCAGAAAAGTCGAATGAAAAGGCTTAAATTTGCTTAACTCTCAGTGTGGCTCTTCAGGATTAGCTGAGACAGCAAAGACTCTGTCTGAACACACTAGCGGTCCTTAAAGTCTATTCTCTGTGACTCTACAAAAACTGCTTTTGGAGTCATGTTTTATTCTTCACAAGCACTCATCAAACAGAAAAAAATTAAGGAAAAAAGTCAGCTTTGCTAGAAATATGATATGAAATTGCATTCATACTTTAAAAAAAAATCTATAATGCACATGCAACCCAAAGACATTGTGTTAAAGACTTTCATTACTTCTTTTTATCTGTTACTGTCTGTCATAATAGTGGGACTGTATCACATGATTTATTTATTTTTATTTATTTATATACATATTCATTTCTTTATTAAGTAAATGTCAGATATGCATTTTATTTATTATTGAGTCCTGTTGTTTTAATTTAACCTGTTTTTGCCCTGATGTGTATGCAGGTTTTTTTTGTTGTTGTTTTTTAAAGATTTTTGGGGGGGAATTTTTTTTATTATTATTTTTTTTATGTTAGCTGCAAAGTGTTAGAGATATCCGCTGTACAGATGTACAGATGTACAGATGTAGGGACTATTTTCTTTCTGCTGCACTACACCCGCCAACCGTATCACCATGTAGAAAGATGTGTGCATCTACTCATGGACGAGAGGCTGGTGACAGTCGAGATGATGGTGTCCGTCTCGGCTGAGCTTAGCTAGCTCAGTGATGCCAGGTGAGCTAGCAGTAGATGCTTCCTTATGGAAAGATGACTTTTTAATAAAACTGGTCTGTCTCTGCTGCAGAAAGACACAAATACTTTTGAAACTGGTGCTACATGACGAGAGAAAACCAAGAAAAAACCTACAACTACCAGAATGCACTGCACCGCACCAGACCAATAAACGGTCCCACTGATGGATGATGAAATGTGAACTCATATTCCAGTTAAATAGTAAGCTTAAATATGTTTCTGAATACATTTGAGGAGAGGAGCAGACAACTCAGTCACAGAATTGTGGTTTATAAGAAGATATGAGAAAAGATAAGATGATACGTTATGACTGCTGCAAAAGCATAAAACACACATTAAAAACATCTGTGAGGTCGCCATCCGGCAGTCAGCGAGCATCTGCCCCTCTGACAAACACTGTGACGGGAGAAACACATTCACATCATAGACATCGTACATTCAGAGAAACTCCTGAACACTCACAGTATGTCAGAGATATACTTGCCATCTGTGTTGTGTTGCTGATTGCGAGACCATTTGTGCATTTGTGAGTGTTTTAGTGTGTGTTTGTGTGTGAGGTTGTGGTATCAGTGCTGCTTAGTTTCACTATTTAGTCTGATTTCAGTCCAAGTTTGAGAGAGACAGAGAGAGGGACGGGTTTGTCTCTTGATCTGCTTGTATACTCTTTGTGTCTGCGGTGGTGGGCGATAAGAAAATGCAAAAGTACAGCCTGTAATAACAATAATAATAATAATGTGTTTTGCAAATCCCCCAAATATATTTTTAATACTTTTCTACATATTTGTTTTCAGTAAGGTCCGAAACGTATTTATATTATTACAAAAGACCTCAAACAGTGAGAAAGTAAAGCCGTCAAAGTAAAGCCGTCATCAGGATCACTGAAGTTTGGCCGCAGGCGGCGCTGAAATATCTCATTAAAACTCAAACTGTGTCATCTGATCATTCAGTTCATGTTTCATATTCACTTCATCGCAGCATCAACACATCCTTCCTCAGCACGTTGCCCAGCCACTCCTAAACACAAAGTGTGACAAACATTTCTATTTCTTTGCCAGATTTATTTATTCACATCAGGAGGTTGTTGTGCGCTCATGTAAACATGTTGAATTATTGCAATTGTGTAATTATATTTATTTCCATAATGTATTTTTTGTGGTTGGGGGGAAAAAAGCATTTGCCTCCTGTCGAGAGACAGATTGTGTGAAATGAACTCAGCCGCTCGCTTTGCTGTCTTATCCCGACGCCTTTATTCTTCATCTCGCTCTCTTGTCCCGGCTTTTCTTTTCCATCCTCCCCTCTGTGTTTCTGCCAGTCACTCCATCTGTCCGCTAACGCTCCCTCCCTCCTCCTTTCTCTCTCTCCTATTGTCTGGCACAGTTAGAAAATCAATGTTATACAGGTTTTTATTTTTAAAGATGCTACATGAAAGTGTTTCCTTTAAGTGTACAGCAGGGATACTCAACTTACAACCTGAGGGCCAATCTGGCCCCCACTAGGGTGCCTGGTGGCCCCCCAACCATTTTCTAATTCACAAAAATAAAGTGATTCAAACTGGGAATTATTTTTGTACTGTTAGTATCCATAAGGTGTCAGAGAGCATGAACCAGCATCGAAATAGAGCTTGTTGATCAAAAAAGTGCCAGTGGAGGATCCCCCACACCCCTGACAGCGGTCCTAGATAAAGCCCTAATGTCCTAAAACCCAAGAAATGTATTACAATCCTAGAAATATCCTAAAGTCCTTGAAATGTCCTTAAATCCGACAAATGTTTTAAAGTCTGAGAAATGTCATAAAATCCCAACAGCCTATAATCTTAGGAATGTCCTAAGATCCGAGAAATATCCTAAAATCTAAAAAATGTCCTAAAATCCAGGAAACATCTTGAAATCCAAGAAATGTCCTAAAATCTTAAAAAAAAACATCCTAATATCTCAGAAACATCCTAAAATCCTAGAAATGCCCTAAAGTCTTAGAAAAACCTCAAAACATCCTTAAGTGCAAGAAATGTATTGAATTCCATGTCCCAAAAATCCTAGCAAAATCCTAAAATCCTAGAAATGTGCTGAAATCCCAGGAACATCCTAAAATCAGAGAAACGTCCTAAAATCCCAGAAACATCCTAGAGTACTAAACATGTCGTAAAATCCTAGAAATTTACTAAAATCCAAGAAATGCCATAAAACATAGAATATTAGAAAGTAGTAAAATCTGAGTTATGTCCTAAATCCGAGAAACATACTTAAAGCCAAGAGATGTCCAAGAAACCTAGAAACATCCCGAAGGCTTAGAAATGTCCTAAATTCCAAGTTATGTCCTAAAATCCTAGAAATGTCTTAAAATCCTAGGAATATCCTAAAATCCTATAAAGGTCCTAAAAATCCTAGAAGCATCCTAACAATGTCCTAAATTCTAAATGATGTCCTAAAATCCTATAAAACCTAAAATTGTAATATACCACGATCCCTAGAATTGTCCTAAAATCAAAGAAACCCCTCCAAATTCCTAGAAAGGTCTTAAAAGTCTATAAACATCTTTAAGTCCTAGAAATGTCTTAATTCCAAATAATGCAACATTTTGCAAAAGTGGCTCCAAAGCAAGGCAGGTTAAGTATCCCTGTTCAAACGGATGAAAAACAGAAAGTTTGAGCGAGAACTTTGCTCATTTTTACACCTTCACACAGCTGGCTATTTGCTGCATGAATGTCGGATCCCCAGCTTCTTTGGGAAAATTCTCACCTGAAAAAATGTGTCTGCAGCTGTTGGACCGTCCAGTATGCGGCTCTGATGGAGCGTACCGGCCGCCGTGCTGCAGTCCTCACACTGTGTGGTGATAACTGATGTTGAATACTCTGTATTTTGCTTCCCTGCAGCATATCTAACTTCACCCCTAAAGTGGGAGAGAAGGACACCCAGAGAGCGATCCGACAAGCCTTCAACGTGTGGCAGACGGTCACTCCGCTCTCCTTCCAGGTCTGAGAAAAAGTCCAACATTTCAGATTTACATCCTGACAAATGGACACTTCTGTTTTACAGTAGTTTTTCTGATGTGTCTCCATCTGATATTTTGCTTACATAATTTTGAAGGCCTCCAGTGCATCAAGATCAAATTATATAAGGTAGAATAAAATAGAATAATGGAAGGGAGCATAATAACCGTAGGGATGAAAAGCTGCTAAAAATAAGTTAATTTTAAAATAACTCTTTCATTAGACGATCTGAAGAAGCAGCGTCGTTGCATAAAAAGGTGCCAATCAAAGGGATATTAAATGTTTTCGTACTGCTTTATTTTTGTGTCTAACCTTAAGCAGTTTGAGATTGTTTATCCTTTTTCAGTGTGGATGAAATAGATGGTAAGACGTATGAAACATAATGTATGATTCATAGTGCTCTTTGAGATTTTTATATCTGTGTGCTGGTGGTTATTATGATTTCAGGGTGTCCATCTCAGTCTCATGAGAGCGATATCACAAGAACATCTTGAGGGAATTTCGTCAAATCTGGCACAAACATTCACTCTGAATCATCAGTTAACTGAATAGATTTTGGTTGTCAAAGGTCAAGGTCACTGTTACCTTTTGTCCGTCTAATGCCCATAAACACAACATCTGAAGAAGGCCTTGCTGTAGTTTCAAATGTCGCACAAACGACCGCTCAGACCGAACAATGAACTGACTGGATTTTAGTGGTCAAAGGTCAAGGTCACTTTGACCTAGATAGGACCTAAGCATCTCACAGTGCAAGGACCCTCTAGGAATGCAAGGGATTATTATTATTTTTCCACCAAATGAATCATGTTTTTGGAGGTCTAAACATGCCCAAAAACTCATGAAAGTTGGTACGCCTGTCAGGCCCGGCAAAAAAATTCATATTTTGGTGGTTTTGGAAATGGCTGTGGCTCCACAGTGCCCCTTAACGTGTAACCCTAAAGCCCAGTTTCACCTACAATTACAAAATTCAGTACATTTATGTATCATACCCAGACGCACAAAAAAGCCTCTTGGACCCACCCCCAAACCCAACCGGAAGTCGGACATTTTGAATTTTGTGCTGATTTTTGATTTTTGGCGATTTCTAGCCCTTGTACTTTTGCAAACTTGTCCTACAGGATTAATCCGATCGAGTTCAAATTTAGTGATTCCAATCTCAACCCCTTGCTGGTGAAAAGTAATCAAAGGTCCGTGCGCAAAAAAAAAAAATTGTCCGATCTGCCTGAACTGTCATAGGTTTGATAAGGGTCCCATCCTGAACACATCTGTATGACAATATTCACTTGTCGTAATAGTGCCACCTACTTGCAAGAGCAAGTAAATCTTGAGGGACAATTATCATAGGATTTACATGATATTTACACGGTTTGGTCTAGAAATTAGGTATACCAACGTGACATGGAATTCGTGTCCCCTCCACTGCCACCTAACTGCTGCTGGAAGTACTACACCCTGTGAAAAAGTCCAGAGTCCAACCTCTCTATCTGACTTTCATAGTCATGAACGACCGCTTTAGCTGGAGTCCCATCAGTACCCCTGACTTACATGGGGGTGCGAGGGCCCTTTCATCGCTGCCTGCAGCTTTAATTTGATGTTGATGTTGTTGTTTTTTCAGTTTCTTTACATTATGTCTCACTTTCTTTTCCCACTCTGTTCAGGAGGTGCCATACTCAGAGATTAAGAACGAGGGTAAGGAGGCCGACATCATGATCTTCTTCGCCTCTGGTTTCCATGGTGACAGCTCTCCATTTGATGGAGAAGGGGGTTTCCTGGCCCACGCCTACTTTCCCGGCGCTGGGATCGGAGGAGACACACACTTTGACTCTGACGAGCCCTGGACGCTGGGCAACGCCAACCACGACGGTGAGACACTCCCAAAAATGTAATGAATTCTTTTTGTCCTTTGGTCGGTCAAATTGGCCTACTTCACCTCTATTTGAGCTGAATTTATTTCTCTGGAGGAGGTACGGTGATTTAAGTTTGTGTTTAACGTTACTGATCTGCTCAGAATTAGAAAATCAAAAATTTGTTTGCTCATCAAACATCTGTGAGTTCATACACTGAAAGAATTGTCAAGATCAACTTCATGAGATCAGCCGAACTGATAGTATATGTATTTGGCTTTGCGTAATATAATGCGTTACATTAAGAGGATTTAAGGCAATATTGATTAATAATTTACAATGTCAAAAAAGGAGTTACCTCACCTCTTTCACACGCAGCACTGTGAATTCCCTTATTGTAAACACTTTGTGCTGCACTTCTCACATGACGGGTGCTAAATATGTAAAGTTTAGAAAATTGGAAGAAATAAGTTGATATAGAAAATTATTTTTAAAAAGCTAGCGAAAAATATTAAAATTTTAAATTTGAAACATTACAATTTTCACAATTGATAGTTAAAATTATCATTATTATTATTATTATTATTTTATTTTATCCTTTATTGCAGACTCAGTATAAAAAAGGCAAAACATCAAATACAATAGAGGCAAACGCAGTATAAAATCACTGTTATTATTATTGTTATTGTTGTTGTTATTGTTAGTGTTGTTATTATTATTATCATTATTAATAGCTATAAGTAAATCTGTTGCCTTAAAGAATCAGAGTTAATAATATAACTCATTTGTTTGTTGTTTTTTTTCACTATGACTTTGAGTGAATTGTCTCTCAAATCCAATTAATGTTGAAATCCCATCTGATTAAATTTTTGCTTATTACTTCAGCTGTTAATAATTCACTTGGATATAAAAGGCTTCGGTTGTGAAGACGTCCTCCGTCGTTGCTCCACTATCTGTGAGCGCCACACTGTTTAGACATTGGATGAAAAATGGAAAAGGAAAAAAAAAAAACCTTTTACTTTGTAGTTTTTTTCCCCTTCGTCTATCTCTGTTTGACAAATGACTTATGCCAGATTCCCTCTGCTTGAATAACTAACGTGTTGATAGAGAGAGGGAGTGATGGAGGGGGAGAGGAATCTGCTTGGAGAGATTAGCAGAAAAGAGAATTAGCTTTGACAGAGAAGCTCTAAATTTGCCATACCACATTACAGCCAGTGTGTGCGTCTTATTCCAGCACCGACCGTCCCAGGAAACATCTCCCAGCATCCCTGCATCAGGGCAGCTGTATTTCAGTGTAACAGAGTTTTTTTATGCACATTCATGCATTATTTTTTCCATTTTTAAACTGCTATATTGTATAAACTAGGGATCCTCAGCCAGGTTCGCTTGGTTTTTGTTTTGTTTTGGGTTTGTTTTTTTTTTGCAAAATGGGACCATCACAGTCGCCTCATACATGTTTCTATGATTTTTTTAATTTTTTATTTTAAGAACATTTCTTGGATTTTAGGCAGTTGCTCAGATTTTAAGACATTTCTAGGGTTTTAGGACATTTTTAGGATTAAAGACATTTTTAGGATTACAGGACATTAGTCGGATTTTAGGACATTCCTCAGATTTTAGGACATTTCTAGGATTGTAATGCATTTCTTGAATTTTAGGATGTTTTTTGGATTTTAGAATATTTCTAGGATCTGAGGACATTTCTAGGACTATAGGCGGTTTCTGGGATTTTGGGACATTTCTCAGACTTCAAAACATTTGTCAGATTCTATGATTAGGACATTAGGGTCTTAGCTAGGACCTCTGTTGGGGTGTGTGGGATCCTTTGCTGTAACCTTTTATTTTTTTGAACAACAAGCTCTATTTTGATGCTGTTTTATGCACTCTGGTACCTTATGGAGACTAAAAGTACAAAAACAATTTCCAGATTGAATCACCTCATTTTTATTGTGAAATAGAAAATGGTTTGGGGGGCCACCAGGTTCCCTATCAGGGCCAGATTCAGCCTGCAGGCTGTAAGTTGAGTGTGACTGATATAGACCGACTGATCTATCAGTGTGTGTGTGTGTGTGTGTGTGTGTGTGTGTGTGTGTGTGTGTGTGTGTGTGTGTGTGTGTGTGTGTGTGTGTGTGTGTGTGTGTGTGCGCGCGCGGTCACCCAGGTGCTCTCCTCAGGAACGTCTCTTTATCTCCAAAATCCCTCCACTCACACAGACAGACTCAGTGAGTAATTGAAAGATTAGAAACTAGATAGTGAGACGGTAAAGTTCTCAGACGCCAAGAAAACTAATTCACGGTATCGGCTTCAGAAGGACGTCGCAAGGACAAACAGACCTCGTCTTCACCTCGGCTTAAAGCCCGTTTTTTTCTGTCACTACTGAGCGACGGCGTCTGCGATTGACCTGTTCACACCTGCAGGAGAGAGCCAAAAAACACATCAAAGACACAAGCAGCTGAATGCAAACCGTTTGTCTCCTGGTCTGTCGTGACGGCGGCGCTGAATTAAGAGTCAAAGGCTCAGCAAAGTCATTAAAATGTATCCTGTAGGAGCCTTTAAGATCTGCAGGAAATTTCCTGATAATCTGCCCATCAGTTCAAAACTGTCAGCCTGCTGGAGGAAAAAGTCCAACGCGTCCTCGTCCCAGCGTGTCACATGCTGCCGCTCTGTCAGTGACCTTCTGCGTCTACGCATGACGTGTGAGGTGTCCGTCTGCGTCAGCTGTTTACGCTCCGGGACGCACAGAAGCATAAATATACGTATATTTAAAAAGATACCTGTCTTATCCCAGTTTGTGGGATATTTAGGTAGCTCATTCTCAGATTTGAGGACATTTCCAGGATTTTAGACATTTACAGGATTTTAGGGTGTTTCCACAGTTTTGTGACGTTTCAAGGATTTCAGGATGTTTCTAGGATTTTAGGCCATTGGTTCAATTTTAGGACATCTCTAGGACTCTGAACATTAGGGACTTAGTTAGGACCTGTGTTTGAGGTTGCAGGGGATCCTCCACTAAACAAAAACTACTTTGATACGGTACACTCTGCCACCTCATATTTATCATTAAGTACATTGTCAACTTTTTTTTGCAGTTTGTGGGATATTTCTCAGCAAGTAGCTCATTATATTTTCCCCATTTTGAATGAAATCAGATGTGTTTTCTCAGGTTTCAGTGGTTTAAATGCAGCACAAGAAAACTGATGTTGATGCAGGTGTTAAAGGGTTAACCACAGACCTTATTTTAGGTGTTTGATGGATAAATTGGTTCAGAGAGAGTGGCTGTAACATTTGAAATCACTTTTTAATAAGCAACTTCCTGCCTGAATATAATTAAACATTCTCTGCTGTGTGGAGGGAAAGCCTTTAACTTAATGATTTACAGACTTGATTCATTGAAGAGGTGAAGAATATTTCCCCATTCCTGACCGGGATAGCTTTAAAAAGGGTCGTCGTGATGTATTTCTATAAAAATGTAGCACATATTGGTGATTTTGGCTGCAGAGAGAAAACTATTCTCGGCAGGTAATTTTTTGTGCTTTAGTTGAACTTGGCAGGTGAGCCAAAAAGTTAATATCAGAAGCCACTCGTACAAAATGATCTCTGGCATGCAAACTCGTCTCTGCCAAAAAAAAAAAAAAAAAGCAGGGGAACTGCTGGAGTTGAACAAAGCGGACTCTGTGGACACGTCAAACTGGGATCACTTGAGAGACAGGTTTCATCAGAGCGATATCAAACATCATCTTTATCGCAGGCGGGCAGACGGCTGCAGGGGCAAACATGACAGAGGAAGTCGTTATCGTCACTGCGGGGCGCTGAGGCAGACTATAGACCGACCACGAGGGAGGGAGGCAGAGCCCACTGGGAATTCCCTCAAGCTGCAGCACATGAAGGGTTCGTCTTGTGCTGTAAAACCATCTTTATCTTCCCTGCAACATGGAAGAAAGAGAGGCTGCAGGAGGAGGAGGAGGAGGAGGAAGGCTGTGCGGAGAGAAGAGGAGCTAAAAAGGCAGAGGAGAGGCATGAAAAAGACAAAAAACAGGGACAGAAGCGTGTTTGTGTGTGAAAGTGTGAGAAAGGGAAGATGTCAATTTAAAACGGAAACAGGGAGTTCAGAAACATTTTTATCAATGCATGTTTTCATGACTTTGAGGCAAATTTTAAAAGCCATACGTTTTTTTGAAAAGACCATAAATACTCTTTTTTGCTTATTTTTTTTATAACTATTTTAGAGATTTTAATAGATACATTATTTAAAAACATAAAGAATTTAGAACAGGATGAGAACTGAATATTTAAATATAACTCAGGGATTGTTAATTTATAAGAGGGGAGGGAGTGGTGCAAAAAGGGGGAGATATGTTGAATAATTTTTATGTGATGTTGAAAACTCTTTTTTTTTATTTTGGCTTTTAGGGGAGCCATTCAACTTTATATGGCTGTATTTTATATTTACCGCCAATTTTTAAAGAAAACATGCCGTGGGTTTGGAAGGCATGTTTTCTTTAAAACTGTGGTCTTTTTTTTTCTTAAATTTGTTTAGTTATTTTGGAAATTTTTAAAAAAAAATATTTATTTTAGATATTTTTTTTAGGGTTGTTTTTTTTTTCATTTTTTGTGATTTTTTTATTTTGGTAATTTCTTTTCATTTACAAATGTTTGACAATTTCTAAAGAATTTTCGGCTTTTTTTCAATTTTGGCTTTTATTAGATTTTCTAAAGAAAACGATGCACATTTTAAGATATTTGTTTTGGTGTTTCTTAAATGGCCTTTTTTTTTTTCTTTAATTTTTTTGAGCAATTTCTAAAAAAACAATCCTTAATGGTTGTGTGTCCAATTTTCGGTCAGTCAGACGTACAAATTGAGTGGCGCGCAGCCTTTCAGAGTTGAATTTTCGGACTTTATTTATAGCGCCCCCATCCGGCCTACTGCATCATACGGCATCATATTCAAGTTCCAGTCATTTGTGAAAATGTCAGGAAGTAAAACCTCACAAGAACTTCCGAAAACACAGCTCTGAGCCCAAAAATTGCATGAAGGAAACTAATTTCGGCCTCTCGTTTTGGCGATCTCGTTCTTTCGGTCGCTACCCGAAGCTCTCGACCGGTTTGGGACGTATAGCTGAACCAGTAAAACCAGAGCTTTGCCTTCTATCTGGGCTCCCTCTTCACCACGATGGTCTCGCTCATGCAGCGACGCTGAAACACAGAAACAGAGAAAAAGAAGTGAAGTGTTTGACTTTGGGCGAGAAACAGAAAATGAGCAGAAACTTGAGCCTCTGAACATCGACACAGTCGCAGAGTCTATACGTCAGCTGTTGGCTTTAATCTTCAAACAGACCTGCCCGAGTGAAGAGAAAAAGATAATTATGTTCTGTAATTAGGTTCAAACAGAGTCAAACCAATTACTGAGCCAATGAAATGTATTAATTTGAGCTCTGCGTTCAGACGGTAAGAAGTCATTAAGCGTGTGACAGCGGCTCCGAATCTCAGCTCCAAAGATTATGACAGAGAGCCTGGTTTTAATAAACCTCACAGGGAAACATGACACGCCGGAAAAACAGCCCTCTGTTCTCTCTCTCTTCATTCGTTGTAAGAGGACTGAAGTGTAAAGTGGTTGTATTTGTTCCTATTATAGAGAGAAAATCATCCCGCAAGAAATGATTCAAGTTCATACCCTCCCCCATCGGCGCTTTTTCACTCCCGTTGCTCCTGATTCTGTCCGATTTTATGATTTTTTATTTCTATCATCGTTCTGTCGTCACACAGTTTAGACAGAGTTAACACCTGTCATTTCAGGGGTTTTGTACCTGGATAAAATTCACCTGACGCTGAAGATTCTCCACTCGAAAAACAAATGTTTGGCTCAAAAAAGAAAAAAAATAGCTGATAATTTGAAATTAATAAAATGAAAAATACCTGAAAATAAGCAACAAAAAAAGAGAAATGACCTAAAGAAACAAAATTAATAATTTCTCTTCTTTCTGTAGCATAATTTGAAATACATAAGTAATATAATTATAAATATAGTTTTCTTGACATTTTGATAATATCTAATAATCCCCCACAGCTGATTTTTCAGATCATTTCCATGTCACCTTTCACCATTAGAATTTCTTTTAAACTAGGGCCCAAAATGATCCAAAAACTTTATTTATAATTAGTATAATTTTATGTTAAAAAATTATGTTAAAGAAAAAATGCAAAATATTTATTTTTTTCCAGTTTGCAGGATTGTTTTGGATACTTTTCTTGTTTGCTTTTTATTTTATTTTATTTATTTATTTATTTTTTTATGAAACTTAATTTTACATTTTAACAAATTTCTTGCTGATTTCATTTCTCACTGCTGCCCTTTTTTCCCTCGTGGTTTTGAAAGAAATCAAACACATTTTCTGTAGTTTCAGAGGTTCAGATGCTTGTCTGATTGAGTCTGATTGCAAATTAAACTGACATCCATCCAGGTGTTAAAGGGTTAATATCAGAGTTGGTGCAGTTTCCTTTTGCACGTGAAATGAATGCTGCCAGTTGTGTTTTTGAGCAGAAACATTCACACAGTGACACATAATGTCAGATTGTATCCGGGTGCATATTTCCTAATTTAACAGATTTGCTTGTTCTCTGGCATATTTTCAAATCTTCAAGCAGCAGCAGCAGCACATTATTTATACATTCACAGATTATGAATTTAAAATCTCATTTTGTGTAAGTGTGAACTTGAGAATTTGACTTCGTGTGGCACTAAACAGTTTGCCGCACTCTTAAGTAATCCCCGTCAGGCGGCGGCGGCGTTTGAAGAAGTGGCTCGGGCTGGACTCTAAAAGCTGACAGTCGCCTCCGTTTACCACAAATTCTTCTTTTGATGTGAGATTCATATTACGCTGCTGATGAGTCAACAGCATCAGACTAACTTTAGCTCACTTTTTCCAGAGCGTTTGATGCTGCGTCTTTGGTCTTTTCCGTCGTGTTTACACCGGGGAGGCTTTGTTTCACACAGGAGGGATGTGTTGAGGTTTCTTTTTTATTATTATTAATAACTGAATAAAAAGCAGTGGAAAAGCCTGTCAGCAGCACAAAGTGTGGCTTGTTTTCTTTTTACTGCCTGATTTCTGCTGTGAAATTATCTTTAATAAAGATTGGGTGATAAATTGAATACACTCGCGGCTTGTTCCACATGCGATGTATAAAATGACTGTCGCAAACATTAAGAATAAATTGTTTGGTTTGTTTTTAGCCACCAGCATGAGACCCACTCGCCCAGCCCTTATAATAAAGCTTTAAAGATTAGATTAACTTTATTGATCCCGAAGGGAACTGAAACGCCAAGCAGCTCACAGTCAAACAGTAAAAAAGGATCACACAAGACAATAAAAACAA
This sequence comes from Plectropomus leopardus, assembly GCF_008729295.1. NCBI lineage: Eukaryota > Metazoa > Chordata > Actinopteri > Perciformes > Serranidae > Plectropomus > Plectropomus leopardus. The sequence continues at coordinate 39,763,456 of NC_056464.1, read as the reverse complement.
GTTACAAATAAAAACACAAGCCTGGACAACACTAAAGGACTAAAACCTATAAATAAATAAAAATAATAATAATTAATTATTTTTTCTCTTTCTCTATTTTGCCATTGCTTTGTTTCCCTTGCTGGTTGACTTTTTGTTTTGTATTTAGCCTTGGTTTATATTTATTATTACTGATTTGTCATACTTGTATATTTTTATGTGCTCTTTCTCTTTACCTTAGTGTGCTGAATATGGATATTAAATGACCAAAAATATATATATACATATATATATAATGTGATAGGGCTGTAAACATTTCCAGTGTGCTGTATGTTGTACGTTTGGTTTTTTTCATATGGAATAAACAAAAGTTTAAATAAATAAAGAGATAAATAAAAATCAGAGGGTCAGTAGTCGGTTAACACAGTTTAAAGTGACGATGGTTATCTTTCTTGCATTCACCCTTTTTATCTTGATTTTTTTGTCTTCCTTGACACTTTCTTTCACGGTCCTCTTCCCGCTTTTTCCTCCCTCTGACTTGTTTGTCTCCCTCCGTCTCTCTGCAGGTAACGATCTGTTCCTGGTGGCGGTCCACGAGTTGGGTCACGCGTTGGGTTTGGAGCACTCCAACGATCCCAGCGCCATCATGGCTCCTTTCTATCAGTACATGGACACGCACAACTTCAAACTGCCTCTGGACGACCTGCAGGGCATCCAGAAAATCTACGGTGAGCCTTCGGTTTATTTATCGCGAACGGTCTCTTCTGTCAAATCAAGATTTTTTATTTTGTTTAAAAAGCACTATATTGTTCTTTTGTTGGTCTGTTGATCAATGTTTTGTCAAAGTGATGCTGATTTTGATTTTTTTGTTTTTGTTTTAATGCACATTTTCAATTTGTGCATTTCGGTGAGTGGAAATGACAGAAAATTAAAGAAAAAAAATTAGCTTTATAAACTTTTCCTGGTTCAACTCCAGTCGGGGGCAAATGAACATATCACATCATGCAGGCTGGTCAAAAGTGATGTTGCTTTTGCTTTATTAACCCTTTGAATTACTGCCAAGTTGGCTTGATTTCTTTGGAAAACTTTGGGGAAAAAAGGCAATGAGCAACTTGTGAGAAAATGACTCAAAAATTTGCAAGAAATTAGTAAAAAAGTACAAAAAATACTTGAAAATTATCACAAAAAACACAAACAAAAAGCTGGAGAGTAAAAAAAACTGTCAAAAAAAATCTAATAGTTCTGGAAAATAATTGTGAATATATAATTAAATATAGTTTAGTTTTAGAGATTTTTTTTCGAGAGCAGTAATATATTGGTATTGGTGGTATTTTGTGCCCGGTTTATTTTTTTTGTTTGTTTTTAAAAATAATTTTTTCTTGAGCCTCATTGAGTGACTTGAAGGAAATTCATGACGAAGATCGTCTGAAATTTTTATATTGTCCTGCAGTCCTAGAATGTCCTAAAATCAGAGAAATGTCCTAAAATCCTAGAGATGTCCTAAAATCGTTGAAACATCCTGAAATCATGGAAATGTCTGGAAAATTCTCAAAATTATTCAAAGTTCTAGAAATGTCCTAAACTTCTAGAAACATCCTAAATTTCCAAAAACATCCTAAAATCATATATATTTTCTAAAATCCTAGAAATTTTAGAAACACTGGGCAGCTGTGACTGGCCCCTGGCCTGCTGACATTTTGCAAAAGTGGCCCCTAAACAAAGCAGGTTTAGACTCACTGACCTTCAGCATCTATAACATGTACCGACGACTGTTTTGCTCTCATTTTTTGGTTATTTTCGTCTGGTTTCCTTAAATCTTAAATCAGGAGGGTTTTCCGTATCTGGAGTATGAAGTCTTCTGATGTGAAGAGGCTGCTGTAGAAAATGTATTAGCGTGACAAAAACTACTGTAGAGAAGAAATTTTAAAAAGTAAAGACACTGACAGTCTATTGCAGAAAAACGCCGACCACAGATACTATTGAAACAGGGCCTTATTCCATGAAAACCTGATTAATTTAACACTTTAAGTCGAGACTGGAAGTGAAGAAACACTCGACTCGACTCGAGACCTAAAAGCAAAAACTTGCCAAAGCAAAAGCAGCACACCTTGGATATTAATTATTCATCTTAAAGCGCCGAGTGTGGCTGAGTTGCGGAGAGCTGCCGTCCAGCAGCCAACAGCGGAGCGCTGCAGCGGCTGAAATATGGATGAATGTAAAAAACAGATCTGTGTGATAAACAGCACGCAGCGCTCATCAGTCTTTGCCTGGAAAGAAAAACATTTTTAAAAAGCAAAATGTGTGACTTTGAGTCTTTTGTGTTTACACCAGAGACTTTATTCCCTCAAAGAGAAGACTCCGCTTTTCTCCTTTAAGTGAACAAAGGCGAGCGACGGCCCGTCAGACGCAGCAGACACATGACCTGACACGCTTCCTGTCGGCGCTGAAATAATCATGACAGCTTTGTGTTGTAATGTCGTGTAACGTGAATCTGGGATTCAAAGAAGCGGGAAAAAGAAACTTGAAGTAGCATGTCTGCTGGCTCAGAAATAATGTATTAGTGGAGAGTATTTCCATCTAGATCACATTAAATATTTTATCACAACTGCTTCACAAATACCCAGAGTGATGCTCGACCTACAGCCCGCGGGCCAAATCTAGACACCGTAAGGGTGCCGAGTGGCCCCCCAAATCGTTCTCTGATTCACAATAAAAATAAAGTGATTCACACTTAGAAATTTCCTTAAATTCTAGAAATCTTCTAAAATCCTAGAAAAATCCTAGAAATGTCTAAAAATCCTAGAAATGTCCTAAAATCTTAGAGTCATCCCTAAAATTCTTAAATCCTAGAAACATCCTAAGATTTTGAGAAATGTCCTAAAATCCTAGAAATGTTCTGCAATCCTGAAATGTCCTTTAATCTTAGAAAGCTTCAAAAATCCAGGAACATAAAATTTCAGAAATGTCCTTAGTTTCTAAAAGCATCCTAAAATCCTAGAAATGTCCTAAATTTTGACAAATGTCCTAAAATCCTCGAAACATCCTAAATCCAAGACATGTCCTAAAATCCTTTAGTCGTGTCTAAAGTTCTAGGAATGTCTTAAAATCCTAAAAATGTCCTAAAATCTCAGTAATGTCCTGAAATCCAACAAATGTTCTAAAATCCTAGAAATGTCCTTAAATCATAGAAATTTCCAAATATCTTACAAATGTCCCAAATTTCTAAAAGCATCCGAAAGTCCTAGGAATGTCCTAAAATCCAAGAAACATCCTGAATCCAAGACACGTCCTAAAATCCTACATTCATCTCTAAAATCCTACAAATGTCCTAAAACCCCAGAAGTATGTGTGGGCCTGCCGTGACTGGCCCCTGGCCCGCTGACCTACAGTATCTGTAACGTGTACTAACTGGATTGTTTCCTTTAAGCTTCAAAGCAGGAGGGTTATCTTTCTCCTTCAGATCCAGAAACGATCTTCACGTTAAAGGTCGTCATGCACAGGTGACATTTCGAGTCGGTGTTGAAGGGAAACAGTGAGGTCTGCAGTGTTTCTCTTCTTCGCTCTGTTCAGCCCGATATTTTACCTGCTGAGAGTTGATCCTGTTTGCGTCACTGCTCCGAGTCTCCAGCACCTGAAAATACCAAACACGCTCTCAGTGAGAGTTTTTCTGTTAAAAATGAGACCAGCCCAGTCGCCAGCAGAAAATGTTGTACATCTCTGCAAGCCACGAGTGTTACATTTGTACGTTTCATATGCGTCATTTCAACATCTCAAGTGAAACACCTGCCAAGCTGCAGACTACTGTTCAAGAGCAAAAAAAACAAAACAAATTTGGTTGTTTTAGTGAGTCATCACCATCTTTCCAGCAGCTTTTTAGCCACCACCATGGGGGTTTTGTAGCAACCAGTCACTGTTTTTTTCTTGCAGGGGATAGTGCCACGAAATAGTGCCACGGTAGGGAACCAAGCAAGATGGAAGGACTTTGCCTACCGTATTTTTCTGCATTTTTCTGCATTCCAAAATAAACCTTGTTATAGGTGTTTTCCTGCCTCACACGAGTGTTTGGATTTACAAAATAAAGCAGGAAGACGAGTCAGAACCGAGACACCTTGCAGACTAAGTGGCCTAAGACCTACAGTGTGCTGAAACGGCCCCTATATGTATTATTTTTTCTTGAAATATTAACTTCTTAACATTGGATAGACTTTGAGGTTTTTTTAGATTTTAGCTTGAACCTTTTTTCAGCTTTGTGGTTGAATTCATAAAAAACAGCTGCTTTCTGCTAACAAAAATAAAAGCACAGTGACTCCAGTAGTTCCAAAATCACTCTATACACCCACAAACAACGTGAGCGAACAGCGATCCACGAGCACACAGCAATAACTCACTGCTGTCTTTTCACCAGGCATCCCCACTGCCATGCTGGAGCCCACCAGGCCGTTACCCACCTTACCATCTCGGCGGACACACTCCACCTCCGAGCGCAAGCATGACCGTCACTCCCGTCCGGCGCGGCCGCCCGGCGACCGGCCCGCGCTGCCTGGAAATGGCAAACCCAACATCTGCGATGGCAACTTCAACACTGTGGCCTTCTTCAGACGGGAGATGTTTGTCTTCAAGGTGAGCAGAGACACAACACAAACACGGTGAAGAAAGACATGAGGTCAGACTGCTGCTGCTTTGTCCTTTTTGTTTCCCAAATTTATCGCCTCCTGATGTACTACTTATTAGATATATCCTGAATAATATCATATCATGAGTAATACTCTGAGTAACTGTAACAATTTTTCTCAGGTGGAGTTGATCTGGAGGTGAAGAAGTTCAAAGGTTTAAATCAGAAATATTAAAGTGATAGTTGTGGATTTTTGAAGTGGGACACTTAACTGTCTTCAGTGTGTTACATACAGTAGCTGGTGGCTGGCATGCCCAAGGTTTGCAGAAACAGAGGGGTGCTCTTCAAAGTCACTTTAAAAAAAAATTATATCAGTCTGACATGTTTCCCTCATATATATATATATATATATTCGCAATTTCACAATATGATGCTTAATGGAAACCCTCCTACTGACTAGATATCTCATACTTTAAAAATTAAAAACTGTCAAAACTGTCCCTTTAAAAACTTAGCATCTTTGCAACTGTCGTTGCTACGACGATGTCAGCGCATGTAGATGCAGCTGCCTGTAGCTCCTCAAATACTTGCTTCTTTTTTGCTATATTTTGCTATATTTTTCTTTTTTTCGACTCCACGGCCCCTTATGCTGAGGCACGACTATTCTACGATAGAGAAGCACTTATCAACATCAGGAAAAGTTGTGCGGAGTTTGGACTGAATGCAGCAGACCACGTGAGGATCCCCACTAATGGCATACACCGAGCTGCCAGTCAGACCAGAGGGGAGAAACGAATCAGAAAGTGCTGGACGAAGAGAGGAAGGAGAGCCAGCATCAAGGCGAGGCTGACCTGACTTGGAGCTGTTCCTCTACCGAGCCTTCTTCTGGCTAATGTCCGCTCACAGGAGAATAATGTGGATGAGATGTGATTAAGGCTCACTCAGCAACAGAAAATCAGAGACTGCTCTGCACACATCTTCACTGAGACATGGTTAACGCCTAACATCCCAGATCAAGCTGCTGCACTGGATAGACTGACCTTGTTGGGAGCTGACAGGACACGCGGCTCAAATGCGAATTCAAAAATTGCACTGAGGAATTTGAATGATGCCACCAGCATCAACATGCCCAAACAAACAAATGGAATTTTCATAGAGTTGCTGATTTTAATCAATCTATCCTTCAGCTCCAAAAATGTAGCAGAATCAAGGACAAATGTAGTTTTGTTTTGTAGATATTGTTTAAAAAATGACTAATAAATCTACCTTCTACCTTCTAAATGCACTAAACTATCAAACTGGTGGAGGAATCCAGGTTGCACGTTTTCTGCTAAAGGTGAGCAGTCTGTGACCAGAACAGTGTAATTAAACGGGCGTCAGCTGCTGCAGAGGGTGAGTCATACGGCCCCAAGTTGCTCTATAAAACAGAGCGACACTAGGGGATTCGGATAAAGCTTAATTATACATTAAGTGGGGAGGATTCAGGGCCTAAGTGGCTGTGAACGAGGTGAAGTCGCTCTGCAGCTCAGGAGGTAACGGCCGCTCCGACACTGGCAGCATTACGGGTTCGATTCCCACTGGAGATGCCCGTACTAAAAATGTGTGCACTCATAGTACCGCATGGCTCTGCAGATGAGAGAGCACAGTGTCATACAGTACTATCAACATGTGATCATTAGCAGCAGTTTTATGCTCCCAATACAGCACTACTATGAAGAAATCTTTGAATATTCAAGTACTGAAATATTACACCTCTGTGTGTGTGTGTGTGTGTGTGTGTATGTGTGTGTGTGTCTGTTTGAGAAAGACAGGGGGTTACACACCGGAAAGCAGCGTAGAAGAGGAGGAAAAATCCATTTTGATGTCTCTGATCTTTAAACTGAATGTTAGAAAAGGTCACACGCTCGTCTAGCTCTCCGTCTGTCCGCCGTCCCGCCTGTCGATGTGCGTCTCTCTCTTTTCTGTCTGCTCACCTGTCCGTATCCGTCTGCTTCCTCTTTGGTGGATCCCTGACAAACGATCTCATTTCCCTTTTCCCCACTTTTCTTGTCCGTCTGTCCTCTTGCCTGTCTCCTCATCCGTCTGTCTCACTCTAATTTCTTATGTCGTTCTTACTTGAGGACAGTCTCACTCCAAATTGCGTCAAACTTGATGAGAAAAAGAAGAATGCAGGGTATCTGTTGTTGACTTCTGTTAAAGTAAAGATAACTTTGTCTAGATTAAAATTTTTCAAAAATTTGCAGGAAATTTCTAAAAACTGTTTTTCTTGGGAAAGCTTGCACACCTCTGCAGCTCATTCACATTCCCAACTCATCAAATACCGTCAGGCGAGTTCTCAACCCTCTCTCTCTCTCCCCCTTTCATGCTTAATCTGTGCTTACTAATGAAGGCAGAAAAAAAACAAAAGTAATCTTAACTCTTAACCTTAACCCGATCCATCGGGCCGGGTTAAGGTTAAAAATTTGTGCTAAGTGGCCGGGGTGAGGTTGAGAATATGAGCCGATTGTCCGGGAAATAATAATTTCAAGAATTAACTAATTAACTAATTTATTTAATTCTTAAAATGTAAATCCAAGGTACAAGGTAGATTTATTGGTCATTTTTTAAACAAAGTTTAAAATATTAAATTGCATTAGTCCTTGATCGTGCTGCATCTTTGAGCTAAGATGAGTTGATTAAAATCAGCAGCTGCTATGAAAAGTCCAAAGATTTGCTGCTGGTGGCATCATATAATTCCTGCAGTGCATTTTTTGAATTTGCATCAGAGTCTTGTGTCCTGTCGGCTCAGAACAAAGTCCTCCCAGTGCAACAGCTTGATCCGGGATGTTAGGGGTTAACCATGTCTCTGTGAAGATGTGCCCAGAGCAGTCTCTGATTGCCCAAAAATTAAGAAATATATCACAAAAAAGTAGCAAGGATTTGAGGAGCTATCAGCTGCTGCATCTACATGCACATCGTCATAGCAACCAACCAATATTATCAATATATGTCACAGATATGATATATTGATTGACTGATTGATTGATTGATTGATTGATTTTGAAGCAGACTGCCACACACCTGGTGTATCCCGGTCATTAGAGGCCGACTAATACTTATGTAAAATTATAGTATCATTGATATTTTTGTCCTAGCTTTTCAAAACAATTTTCTATATTTCTTGCCACTTGTAGGTCATTTCTTGCCAGGTTGCTTATCATCTTTTTTGTTAATGTTTTCGAACAGAAGCACTGTTTCAACAGAGGTTAGATTTGGGCTTGTAGTGATTGCAGCTCATTAACCGAGTGGATCATTACAACAGAAAACAGTCAAACTGAGAGAAACGAGCAGCTGCTACAGTTGCACTGGGCCTAAATGAGATATAGTCAGAGCTATTTTAGGCTCAGGAGTGAACTTATACTGCATATACGTTTCATGTGGATCAGCTCTTTCAAACTGGGTCAGTACGCGCTTAGTAGCATGCAGGTGTGTATGCTAGTGTTGAGTGTAGTAAGAAGTTGTGAGAATATATTTAGGTAAAACTTTGAAGGTCAGTTGGCTCAAACAAAATACAAGTTGTGTCTGTTGTAAACTGTCTGCTGAAGCAGCATTCTAACCAAAATTGTATAAATATGTATGTGTATATATATATATATAAGTAGAAATGTCCGCAGCAAGAAAATGGATATTTAAATAATGCAGTTACAAGATATATTTTTCACCTTTATTAAACATGGAAAATAGGCAATGAGCAGCCTGTCAAGGGATGTCCCACAAATTGTAAGAAATCAGTAGATTAATAGGTTGGATTTTTTTGTTTGTTTCTTGTTTTTTTTTTTTTACTAATTTTGTGCTTTGGAGTTAATTCTTTTTAAGTTGCTCTTTCCCTTTTTAAAAGAAATCAAGACAGTTTTGAAGGTATAAACTAACATTATTAGGAAAGCAATGACGTTTTTTTAATTTATTGACAGCTTTTTTAGTGAGTTGCAGCAGAGTTGGAGCGACTGTGTGACGTGTGTAGAAATTTTTTGAATTGTGACGTCACACGCTGAAAGAAAAGCCTCCCTGTAACTTCAGAAAAGCATCATCATCGTCATCGATCAGAGAAACAAGGGCGATTTCCCTTAAACTCTGGGACAGAAAGAAGCGTATTAGGACATAAAGAGCACTGAGAGCCAGTGGGCGTTTGAAAGGAGACACTCATTATGGGATGTTTCCTTGGTGAGAAACACTCATGGTTTCTTTTGCAAGATGTGGAGCATTGATTTTCTTTTCTTTTTTCTTTTTTTCTGTCTGTTGGTTCACACAGAAAAGCATTAACGGGCAGCAGTGGATGATGTCGGATCATTTGAGATGGAGTGTGTGTGTGTGTGTGTGTGTGTGTGTGTGTGTGTGTGTGTGTGTGTGTGGCGCTCAGCGGGGACCGTGCTTGGCTGTGTCCTAGATTCACCGAAGCCAAATGATAATGAGCTAAGATTGATGCTCGCCTTCTCCTTCTCCTCTTCCTCTTCTTTGCTTCCTACCTTGCATCACCTCACTTTTCTTTTCTTTGTTTTCATCCTCTTTTTTTCACTCCTTCTTCTTCTTCTCCCACTGTGATACCTCAAGTGTGAGACATCATATATGTCGCTGCAGCGGCATCTGCGAGAGTTAGTGTCTCCTTCTTTTCTTAGAGATTTTGGGGGAAGTAAATGATGTGGGGAATACCTCATGGAGTGAATGACATGACAGTCCCGGATGGTTCCCGACAGACAGCTCAGGCTGTGTGGTTTAAAAACACATCAGATAAAGCAAAGATCTCGTCTTTGTGTCACATTTCAAAGTGAGTTTTCATATGCAGCATCCACTTTGCCTCATTAGGAGGGTAAAACGAGCACAAAACTTAGGCAATATTCTCAAAATGACAATAAAACACAATTGCAAAATCTTCTTATCTTATGCAACTTCTCCTCTGTTGATAACATCCCAGTAACCATGGCGATGGATGTTCAAAACATTAGCAGCTTTATTTCTATTGCAGCCACCGCACTAGCCGTCATTATTTCCAATCCAAGGCCACGTAGGTGTGTTATACTCCATGAGAAACTTATGTGTAGTCAGTGTATTACATACAGTAGCTGGCGGCTACGCCAAAGAGGTTGATATCAAAAAGTATTTTAGCCACTTCAAAAAAGGCCTACCAAAAAAATAAAAATAAAAATTGATATCAGGCTAAGTGGGCACTATTTTTTGAGTATTTTCACCGCTTTACCTCACAGTCACACAGACTTTTCCTGAAGCACTACATTTCCCATCAGCTGTTTCTGTTTCTGCAGACTGTATGTATGTATATATACACTGTATGTAATACTGTAGGCGGGTTTCCACTGCAGATTTGTGCAAAACTTGAGCTATATTTTCAATAAAGCACAATTGCGAGACGACTGTGTTTGCACTGAGTGATGTTCTGTGACTTCTCCTCTGGCGATAACATTCATGAAGCACGCCGATGGACGTTCAAAACGTTGGCAGCTTTATTTCTATTGCAGCCAGGAATAATATGACAGAATCATCATGCACACTTTCAGATTTGTAATTCCAGATTTGTCTCAGATACCAAATCAGACACTTTCAGCTGTAATGCAAACAGCAGCTCAGTAAAGATCTTATATCTACTTCCCATCATTTTGACTCTTATATTTAATAACCACTGGAGTTGTAATCTATAAAGTTACATCGTCTCCAGTGACACTGAGTCTCTAACTCGTGCCTCATTATGTTGCAGGACCGGTGGTTTTGGCGTCTGAGGAACAACAAGGTGCAGGAGGGTTATCCCATGCAGATCGATCAGTTCTGGAAGGGCCTGCCGCCTCGCATCGACGCCGCCTACGAGAGATCTGATGGCAAATTTGTCTTCTTCAAAGGTACGAGGAAAAATACCACTGGCACTTTTTTTGCTAAAAAAGCTCTATTTTGATGTTGTTTATGCACTCTGGCACCTTATGGATACTAAAAGTACAAAATCAATTCTCTCTGTGAATCACTTCATCTTTATTGTAACTTAGAAAATGGTTGCCGACACACTATTTGGGGCCCGATTTGGCCCACAGGCTGCAGGTTGAGTATCACTGCTGTATGGGTTTAGGCACAAAAAACACATGGTTATGGTTTGGAAAAGATTCTATTTTTGCTTAAAATTTCCACTTTTGGGGCTCAAGACCCACTGAAAAAGCAACAATGTCTCAGTAAAAACACAAGCGTTTTTTTGTGGCACGACCCCTGACAGAAAATCAGCCACAGGTCACAATAAAAACATATCTGGGGGCTAAGAAGCTGCTGAAAACCACCGGTCTTATTGTTTGTTGGTCGTGCACAATGGTCTGCAGCTTGGCAGGCATCTCTCTCAGGTGTCACACCATCCCTCCACCTCCTGACGACACAGTCGGCTCATTTACTTTAGAGACGCTGATATGAATCATATGAAGCAAAATTCAACGTATTCGTAGTTTAGAGACATGTAAAACAGCAGCCTTTTCTTCTGTTTTCAGTGGAAAAACTTTTCTCAAACAAATCTCCGTCTGCCATCTGCTCCGGTGTTAGTCGACCCTGTCCAGCTCTCTACATGCCCTCCTCCTCCTCCCGAAAATATATTTAATAAAGTGTGAAATAGAGAATGGCAGTGTGGCGGGGAGCTCCCCGTCTAAAGTAATAGCATCTGAGTCCATGTATGAAACCTCCCTCATCCCCCGGCTGCTGACTGTGGAGTCACTCTCTCTGCCTCCATCTCTGTCTCACTCTTTCTCACCCTCTCTGTAACACACACACACACACACACACACACACACACACACAGGCACACGCACGCTGACATCTTCTGATGGAGTGTCCTGCTATCGCAGCCAGCCAGGAGCAGATATTAATAGCTTTGCTCTCTCAGCTGCCGACTCTCTCTCACTCACTCACACACACACACACGCACGCACACACACACACGCACGCACACACACACACCCACACACAGACACACACACACACACACACACACACACACACACACACACAGACACACACACACACACACACACACACAGACACACACACACACATACACACATTAACACACACGTACACAGATTCACACAATGACACAGCTCAACCAGGCTGTAACACACACACAAAGACACTCAGTGATGCTTCTTGCACACATTTTGGACACGTGTGGACAGAACACGTTTGTCAGTGTGTGTGCGTGTGTGTGTGTGTGTGTGTGTGTGTGTGTGTGTGTGTGTGTGTGTGTGTGTGTGTGTGTGTTTGTTTGTTTGTATGCAGGTAATTCTCTGCTCCATGTGTGACATGAGAAACTCTTCTTGCAGTTGCTCAGGGACTCCTTTTGAAACCTTCTGTTCCTACAGTTTGGAGGTGACGTGCACAAAAACAGCACCAATTTTTTTTTTTTTTTGCTCGCAAATACAGGTGCATTAAAAAAAACTGAATTTTGTGAAAAAGTTAAGAAAGTTAAGACGAGACTCATTACATAAACTAAAAATGTTATAACTGATAATTATGATGAAGAAAACGATGAGAAATTAAGAATTTTTTTTTAAAAATATTAGATACTAGTAGATATATACCTTTCAGAAGTTGGACATATCTATAATCCTAGTAAATGTTCAAATAATTTGAGATACTGGATTTCTAAATTTCCTGAGCTATAACCCATAATCGCCAAAATTAAAACAAAAAAATGTCTTAAAATATTTCAATTTATGTGTAATGAATAAACATGAATTAAATTACGAAGAAAAATGATTTTTTCATGATATTCAAATTTTTTAAGATGCAAAAGAAAAATTATGCTTGATGTCCTTTTAATTAAGTCAACTTTTTGCATACGATTTTTATGTAGATCTAGCAGTAACGTTTTTTGTTTTGTATGTAAAATCAGTAAAATCAAATTAATTTTACAAGTAAATTTAAGTTGACTTTACCAGAAAAATTAAGTTGATTTTACTTAAAAAAATATATTGCTTACATACAAATGACTAAGTTCAAACAACATTCTTGCTTGATCTACATAAAAATCTCATGCAAAACGCTGCAGTAATTCCTTTAAGTAAAGCAGGCACTTTATTTTTATCAGTGTGCATATTTTTTGATGGCAGTTTTTAAAAGTTTTGCTCTGTTGTTTGATTGCATTATAAAGAAACAAAAAAACCTCCATCGTATGTTCCCAGTAATGTGTACAGTTACTTTAAAGAGTCCAGCTGCATGAAGTACCCGGAGGAATCTATTCATGTCGGTGTTTGTATTTATCGTTCCCATATGTTGTTTTTTCTTTCAGATGATGAGCACGGGTTTTTTAAAGGAGTTGTTGTTGTTTCGTGCTAATTGAATTGCCCAGTAAAAGAGCTTTTATAGAGCAGATCTTTGATTTAACCAGCAGTTTTTTAATCTGTCTTTAATTTTCCCTCGTTTATCTTCTGAACAATGAGAAGTGGATATTTAACGAAGCTGCAGAGGAACGTTCATCTTCATGGTTTTTGAAGAAGAAAGCAGCTTCTGTGCTGTAGTACAGTTTGACTGTGACGTCACTGTTTTCTGAAGATATAGTCTTTTTTTAGAGCTAGGGAAAATGTCTAAGGAAGAAGAAAAAGCTGGGAAAACAAACTTTATTTATTATTATCAAAATCACATATGTTACAGAATTGTTTCAGGTTTTAAGCACTTTTTCCAGGTAATTTCCTTTTTATTGTATTTACAGTTTCATTTTTCTTTACTTTTATTTGTAATTTCCCTTTTAATTCTTTTTCTTTTTTTATTTTGTTTTTTCCCTTATATTCAGGTAATTTTCTTGTTTTTTAACTAATTTCTTGGTAATTTTTGCATTGCCTATCACTACCTTGATTGTTTTTTTTGTTGTTGTTTTTTGGGATTGTTGTTTTCTGGTACTGCACTTTCCATCACTAAAACTAAAATAAAAATAAATTGCCCAAATAAACATGCATACAGCCTGGTACAAAAAACGGTTGTGGTCTCTTCCGGTAGTTTCAACATTAACTGTATGAGGTTGCATGAGCGACAGTCTGTGTGCGAAGCGTCTCCTCAGTCTGTGAATCAGCTCCACCCTCTCGTCCAATTAAATTGTGACAATAAAACTGAAAATATGTGTAACATAAGTGCTGACTCATGTTTTCCCACACCTTCCAGGCGATAAGTACTGGGTGTTTAAGGAGGTGACGGCTGAGCCGGGTTACCCTCACAGCCTGGTGGAGCTGGGCAGCTGCCTCCCCAAAGACGGCATCGACACGGCGCTGCGCTGGGAGCCCGTTGGGAAAACCTACTTCTTCAAAGGGGACCAGTACTGGCGCTACAACGAGGAGAAGCGCACGGCGACCCCGGGTACCCCAAACCCATCACTGTGTGGAAGGGAATACCGGACGCACCGCAGGGAGCCTTCATCAGCAGGGAGGGATGTGAGTGTTCACTTCAAACATTTTTTTACACTTTTCAAAGGGCTTTGCAGATGTTTAAAACTTTAAAGAGACAGTTCACTCCAAAAATCCCCCCCAAAAAATGTCCTTCTTACCTGTCGTGCCATTTTCAATCTAGATTGTTTTAATGTGATTTGCTGAGTGTTTCAGATATCAGCTTGTTAGAGATTTCTGATATTTCGGTGGGCAGCCACAAATAAATCCATGTAAGGGAAACACTAATATTTAGGGTTTTTTTATTATTATTTTTCCATTTATTGTCATTTTAGAAAAAAATGTGTATTTACATTATAAATAATTAATTATATTCCCATTGAATTACTTCTCCCTCAGTACAGTACAAACAAAGACAACAGACTCACACAATCATGTAGGGGAAACACAAATATTATTTATTTATTTATTCATAATTCCTTTATAGTCATTTAAAAAAATAATTGTTTAAATAAATACATTTGTATTATTAAAAAATAATTTTATTCACATTCTCAACATAGTACAAGCTATGGCAACAGACTCGACTCACATCTTTATAAGGAATATATATATATTTGTTTGGGTTTTTTGTTTTTTTTGTTTTTTTACTTTTCCCATAACACAGTACAAGCAAAGGTGACAGACGCACACACCTCAGACATCCATGTAAGAGGAAAAAAATTATAATCCCTTTTACTGTCATTTCAAAGAGAAATTCTATATTTATATAATTTAAAAAATAAACATTTTATTCATATTGAATTACTGTTTCCTCAACACAGTACAAGCAGCAGTGACAGACTCACACAGACACGCTGTCAGCTGGAAGACAAGTGCTCATCATCACTTCCACTTGTCGAGTTCTGACCTCATGACCTTTCAGTGCCCAGAGGGAGGGAGGGTGGGTGTGTGTGTGTGTGTGTGTGTGTGTGTGTGTGTGTGTGTGTGTGTGTGTGTGTGTGTGTGTGAGAGAGAGAGAGAGAGAGAGAGAGAGAGAGAGAAGGATCAGAGGTGGTGACATGTTCATGGTGACATGCGCATTGTGTCTCTGTGTTAGATGAGAAACTGTCCTGCAGGGACTCTGTGTGTGTGTGTGTGTGTGTGTGTGTGTGTGTGTGTGTGTGTGTGTGTGTGTCTGTGTGTGTGTCTGTGTGTGCGTCTGTGTGTGCGTGCATGCGTGTGCATGTGTGTGTGTGTGTGTCTTTGGGCCAGATATCCTTGTTGTCGTTCTCTGCTTTCTTTAGTTAAGTTCAAATGTGGTTCCTCTTACCGGGGGCATTTCGAAGACCGGACCTCTGTAAAAAAACAAAAAATAATCTCCAAAATTTTTAAAATAAAACACGCCCTCCAAACCCACAAACCTGAGGTTAGGATGGCCTGTTTTCTTGAAAAAGGTGGAAAATTGGCGATTTTATTTTCCTTCAAATTTTTGGGGTGATTATTTTTTCTTTTTCATTTAATTTTATTTTTCTTTTTATTTTACTTTTTTAAGCTTACTTTTATAATACTTGAGCATAAATCACCTGATCTGGTTGTTTGGTGAGGAGACCTCTGCCTGATAATTTGGCTTCTGATAAAAACCCTGAAATTCTGTATCTCAAGTTCAAGATTCCTTTATTTGTCATTTTTATGCTTCACATAGAAACAAAATTGTGTTTCACATATACACCACCTAGAAATTCAGTTCAGACCATAAAAACTTTAAAATAATAAGATGACAAAGCTGATAGTTGTCGGAGAAAATAAGCGAGCACACATTTGCAGGTGCTGGGCCGGCAGATCATCCCCAACATGCCAAACAGCGTCAGACAGCAACTGATTTGTAATGTGAAACTTCTTTATTCAGTGTTTTTACCAGCATAAATCACCACGCCTGTTGGTTTTGAGGAGGAAGAGACCTCCTGAACAATGAACGCTGAAGAAAATTCTAACCAGGAGAAGTTTCAGCTGGTGCTGAAATGCTTAATGTCACTGAATCTTACGCACTGCTCCTTTAAATATAAATGCAAAACACTTTACGTATGTAAAATGAAAATGAAAATGTATCACTGACCTGCAGACATTTAATGAAATATCGGCTAACACACACTTATTTTACCCTTTAATCTTGTGTGTGTGTGTGTGTGTGTGTGTGTGTGTGTGTGTTGTAGTTGAATCACTTCATGTTTTCTCCTCCTGTTCTCTCTCTCTCTCTCTCACTTACCATCCCATTTGTCTCCCAGCTACAGTGTCTGTCTCACAGGCATTACATAATATTGCCCTTCAATAAAAACAACCACCGCTGGGACCGAAATACTGTAACTGCCTGTAACCTCCGTGTCACAGCAGAAATGTTATTGCCGCTAATGAGATTCTGCGTCACAGGGATCTGCCAGCGCCGAGCGAGGGAGCCGAGGTCACTGACGGATGTTTTTCAGTTAAGGAGAAAGGTTTTCTTAAAGAGTCAAGGACTGTTTGTCTCTGAGCTTTTTTGAAACAAAGGAAACATGGTGGAGTTGTCTGTCCATAGTAATGTGCGATCTGGTCTCTATTCTTGTGATTTTTTTGACCGGACCAATAATTTTAAAGCTCCAGACAAAACAATTATGGGTTTCTTAATTGGTTAAGTTGGAATTTTTGGAGTTGAGGTATTTCAGCAGTGAAATCATAGTATTTAATAGCCAATGAAAGTGCTCAGTGCAAAAAGAAGACTTTGATTTATTATTTTTGTATTTGATTTGATTTGATTTTTTTTCTTTTTTTGTCATTTGATTGGATTGGACTGGATTTTTTTGTCTGATTTTATTTCATTTGATTTTTTTTTATCTGATTTGATTTAAATTTGTTTTTTTCATTTGATTTGAGCCGTGCCCTGATACCAGCTCTCCTCCCTCTCTTGTCTTTCGGTTTCATTTCTCCCCTGTGGTCTGACTGGCCGTTCAGTGTATGCCATGTCTTGGGAATCCTCTCGTGATCTGCTTCATTCAGTCCAAACTCCACCCAACTTTTCCTGATGTTGATAAGTGCTTCTCTATAGCAGAGAAGTCATGGTTCAGCAGAATGGGGAAATGGAGTCGAAAATTAAGAAAAATATTGCAAAAAAACATAGCAAGGATTTTAGGAGCTACTGGCTGCTGCATCTGCATCTAAGTGCACTGTCGTCTTCTTATCGTAAAACTTAACTAATCATAAAATCAAACATCAGGGTGATGAAAACTACCTTCAGTGTAAAGAAACAGTCTTTGGGAAAAATTTATTTGGCGTGTACTTTGACTTTTTAGTTTGGCTCATTGACTAACATGGAAGGCTTTCTGACCTGTACTGCAGTCAGACACCAGGGGGCGATCCAGATTGAAAAGACACACTTTGGAGGAGCTGTCATGTTGTCTATCTTTATATACAGTCTATGCTATGGAATCAGGTCTGATCACAGACGTTTACCGCAACGTTTCTTAATCAGTGTGGAGCCTCGGTACCTCTCCGCAAATCATCTTCTCAGGTTTCGTGGTCGTGGTGTCGCAGTGGTCCGGTCCAAAGGAAAAATGCCAGGGCTGAATTTTGTTTCCTGTCTGACCTTGCGTCAGCTTATAGCCAAAGTAGAAAAAACATTAGAGCATTCAGAACGGTCACTAATTTCCCTTTTCTGCGCTCTGTCCTTCACCTCCTTCCCACTTTTCTTTCTGTCTTCCTCCCCCACCCACTCATCCTCTCGTCTTCAGACTACACGTACTTCTACAAGGGGAAGGAGTACTGGAAGTTCGACAACCAGAAGCTGACGGTGGAACCCGGCTACCCCAAGTCCATCTTGCGCGACTGGATGGGCTGCGACCAGTCTGACATGGAGCGCTCCGGCAGCAAGGGTAACCGCGGAGACCGCCAGCTGCCCCTGGACGACGTGGACATCATGGTGACCATCAACGACGTACCGACGACGGTCAACGCCATCGCCGTGGTGATCCCGTGTATTCTGTCGCTGTGCATCCTGGTGCTGGTGTACACGATATTTCAGTTTAAAAACAAAGGGGTGCAGCAGAACACCATGACGCAGCACTACTACAAATACCCGGTTCAGGAGTGGGTATGACAGGCAACTTTCCTTTGAAGAGGTCAAAGTTCATGGATTGAAGGGGGTCAAGCAGTCGTCATACTGTTCGCTCACTTCGGTTGGCTGATGGCCACGAACAAACAAACACAAAAAAACAAAACAATGGAAAGTAAATGCTGAGAGACGCTAATTGTGCAAGCCGGTGATCGGAGGGCGGACACTGAAGAGGAGCTGCAGGACCAGATTTAGACATTGGCTCAGTGTGTGTGTGTGTGAGTGTGTGTGTATGCAAGTTTGTGTGTGAGAGAGATTTGTGTCTGTCTTGTGACACAAGCACTCCAAGGATACTGATTTTGGCTTTTGGCAACGATGCGAAAAACAAACATGACTGAGGACAACAAGAACAAGTCCAGGAGGACCAGATTGGCTATGAACACACCTGATTTGCCCAAAACCTCTCTGGCTAAGCGAAATGCGGTCTTCATGAGCGATGCTGAACTTTGATTATTTCTCCTGGGACCGACAACACGACTCATCTTCTCAGTGAAAATAAAAAAGAAAAGAGGATTCGGGGCAGAAAGAAGATGCTCCTTGAAGCCAGACACCACCTCCAAGTTTGTCTGAACGACAACTTATACACGTGAACTACTTCAACTATCAAGTCAGATGAAATTTAATGAGAAAAAAAAGAAAAGAAATGTTTTCAAAATATCAAACTTGAAGATAAAATGTAGGTAGAAAGGCCATAACAAAAAGAAAACCAAGGATCTCTTTGTGGATCTCTGAATTTTATTTAACTTATTTATTGTTTTATGGAACTGTAAAACTGTCAAAGAGGACCTTTTTCTCTCTTTTTTCACAACACACAACAAAACACACCATTAACTCACGTCTTTCTCAGTTTAAAACTCCCCTGATGTGATTTACACAGCTTGGACTGAGGGGTTTTTGCAGATGTAGAATAGCTGGTCATCAGCATATAATGATAGAATAGATGAATGACAGTTCAACAGCCTTATCTCTGGCTCAGCAGGCCTAAAATATTTGCTTATATTTAACACACTGCACATAACCAGGGCTTGTATTTGTCAAACTCATACAAAGTTGAACTCTGGGCTTAATAATAATAATAATAATAATTTTTTTAAAGCACTGCCGTAACCCTTTAAATGTGGAGCAACAAAACTTTCCTGGCAATCCTTCCGAACGCTTTTCAAAATATTTTTGGAAATTGTTGCGATTTCTTTCAAAAAAAAATGACAAAAAATGGAAAGTAGCAGATGGGTATGAAATGCTCATCAAATTGCATGAAATAAGTAGATTTAGAAAAATATTTTTATAAAGCTAGGGGAAAAAAGCCAGAGGAAAATAAGATTTCTAAGTATCATAATTACATATTTAAATTTTTGTTACAGGTAATTTGTTGCAGGTATTTTCAGGCAATTTTCTTGCACTTTTCTACTAATTTCTTGCTAATTTTGGGGTCATTTCTTCCTTCCTTGCTCATTGCCTTCTTTGCATGTTTTTGAAAGATATCACACCAACTTTCTCAAGTTTTAATGGGTTAAGCTTAAGCACAAAGTGCTTTCCAGGGAGACAAATAAAGAAAAGAAAAGGAGATTTACAAAATAAAAATTAAAAAAATCAGAAACCCTAAAGTGAAAGATAGAAATTAAAAAGTCAAAAGTTTTACTCCAAATTGCGTACTTCAAAATAAAACTGCTGATAGACGCTATCTCTGAACGTCCAAATTCAACACGAGGGGTACCCAAGGCATCTTATTTTGATGTGTAGACCGCAGTATTTTATCAGCTGGGATGAGAACGTGTTGACTATATATTTAGGAAACTGGTGTGAATTTTACATGTTAGTTGCTGCTTGATATAACAAGGATTTGCTCCCGTTTTAAAGGGTTAAATGTTACACTTGGCTGTAAGACTAAGTTGCATAAAAAATGTGTCTGAACGATCACACTCAGCAAAGAACTTTTTTAATCCCGGATTTGGTCTTAAGCGTAATTCTTGGAAGTTTGATAAATACGGGCCCTGAGCTGAACTAGTTAGTTTGTTAGAGTCTGTTCCTATCCTCATCTTTGTATTTCTCTCTTTCCACGCTCGAGCGAGGAGGGAGACACCTCAAGGAAAGGAGACAGAAAGGACAGCGAGGGTTTGGATCCAGGGAGGCGGAGGGGGAGGGGGATGCACAGAGGATATATGTGGGTCTGTATTAGTATGCTGTCTGCGGCGCGGCGACATCGACCGAGCTTAATGAAGTACTTCTGCTCACAAAGCTCTAATAGGGGCTACTCGCCCTCCGCATCCCTCGCTTTAATCCGACTGTCCTCCCTCTGTCTTTTCTCACTGTCCTCTTGTAATTCCTCCCGTCCATCTGGCCTCTGCTCTTCTCTGTTTGTTTGTCCTCGCCGTCTGTTCCTCCTTTTACCCTCTCTGCCCGTCCCCGCTGCTCTCCGTCTCCACATGACGCATCTTTCTTTACATCTTTTGATCTTCTTGATTTTTAAATCAACACACCATCTGTATCCAGTTTGCTTCACACGCCCGGCTGCTTGTTGCATATTCAGGCAGGTTGCTTTAATAAGTGCTTTTATCGTCGGTTATAACTGAGGAGCTTGTGGTTTGTCTCAAGTTTAGTCAGAAAGTGCTAAAAATGACTTGTCGTTTTTGGCTCTAAATAGTCGACTTTTACTTGTTGACGCATTTTAAACACAATTTGTTTTGCTTGTTGTGTTAGAAAAGGAAGATTAGATGTTTCAAGTGGCCTCCAGGATTTGCAGGAATGAAGATTTAGAGGTTTTTTCTGTGAGACAAGAATCAAAATTTGGCGTTAAAGATTTAAAGTGAAACAGCCTGCAAAGAGAACAGTTATATATAAAATACTTTAGACATGAGTATTTTGACTGTAACAGTCCTGGTGTCACGTATGATCACTTCACCAAACTCATAAAGACAGATTAAGCTTTGATGGAACAGATGGAAAACTCTTGTCCTCTGGTATCACATTGGGCCTGTTTGGTACATATGAACGAGCTGTGTGACGTTTACCAACAATCACTAGAAAAAAAATGTTGCTGTACATTTCTGTCCAGCTGTGTGCAAGGGAATTTCCTTAAAATTTGGCACAAACATCCATATCCTCATTTCCACTGCACAAAAAAAACACGCTCACACCTGATGGGAACGCAACACCCAGTATTTTCAGCTCCTTTATCAGCAAGAATGACGCGTCCTCACTAATTACCCTCCATCTCCTCCTAATCAGCACAAAAACATCGATCCAAATACATCTGCGCTGAGTTTGAAAGGGAGACTGAATAAGAGATATTTAAAGAGAAGAAACCACAAAAGAGTTTTCAAAGACCTCTGATCCTGCTGCTGTCTTTACTGTTTACCAGATCTCCTGCCTGTTTTTATCTGTGTTTGAAAAACCTGCATGCACACGCTAATTTTGGTGGGAAAGGGGTATGAAACTCAGTGATGAATTGATTGGATTTTGGTGATCGAGGTCACTTTGACTTTACATGTTTTTGGCCATTACTCAGATTTCTCACGCTCATTATGACAAAATTTCAGAGAAATATGAAATATATAGCACTCTCTTGGTTCGCAGAAACCAACATTTTTTTCTGGTGAGTTTTTGGGTTTTTTTTTTAGTTTTTTATGTTTAACATTTTTTTTGTATTTTTTACAAACTTTGGATGTTTTAAACGGCTTTAATTTTGGTGTGAAAAGATTTATCTTACTGGCCGTGTAGGAGGAGGAATGCACGCACAAAAGAAAGGTACATTTGAGTAAACATTATGCAACAGCACATCCTCTGAAACAGCAGCACTGCAGTTCTAACCCTTATTTTGCTTTATTTAAATACACAAGCTGCTCATTTAAATGTCATTAACTCCACTATGACTCATAATGGTTCACTCTGAGGCCAGTCAGCTCCCCAGAGGGGCTCTGGAGTCCCCCGTCCTCGACCTCCCACCACAGGCTGGGAATCACTGTTGGAGGGCAAGTTGGGACACCCCGACTGAGTCACTGTTTATTCGCTTTCGGCAGCTAAAAACTTAAATGCATTTTTATGGACTGAAATGAGATTATTAACTACAGTATCTATATATAAATATCTCTATTTCTTTATATATGTGTAAATATTCACACAGTAAAAATGCAGCAGTGAGTCTTTACGAATCGCTCTCAAGGCTACTTTACATTTAGACATGTACATAATGTCTGCCTCTGAACGTCTCTCTCTGTCTCCCCCTCCTCCCCTTGTTCTTGTTCTCATTCACTCAGCTTTGTACCTTACTCACCGAGCGCCCTGTCCTGCAGTAATTGAATGTGTTCTCGCCGCATATCCGTGCAATTACTCGCTGCTGTCGAGAGCAATTCAGCACACACAGCATTCAGCACAAATCGATGTCGTTCAATATCCCTACAGCGCTATTTTGACTCGGAGTTGAAAAAACGCACATTTGTTCCTTGTGGGTGTACAATAAACACAGAACGAGACATTCTGCTTCTTTTACCTTTAAGCCTATAAAGCGCACAGACTATTCTGCTGGGAGGGTGGAGTGAGTATGTGGAAACATGAATGTCTGTCATCAGAAAATTGCCTATTGGACCAAACTTGTCATTGTGTTTGCTCAGCTTGAGTGTGAAGGTTTGGGCAGAGCTGAGTGATGCAAGTTTTTAAAGCGAAAAATGCATTTGATCAAAATTTAAGTGAGTAAAACTTGTATTCCAAAAGGTGGAAATCCAACATTTGGGTGAAGCAGAGGCTCACATGCAGGGCTTGCTACTTGCTACTCAAGTGATCAATTCATCATTTACAGCTGTAACAACTTTTGTCAAAACTGGACAAGCAACCCGTTCTCTTTCCGAAGTCCTCACATATTGCCACTTAGTCGGTGCCTTTCACGTCTATATATCACACACTAAGTATCTTGCGTTTGTTGTGGAAGTTCCAAAATGGCGTGCCAATTTTTGCCGTGCAACACAAGCACATAGTTAGGTTTAGAAAAGGTTTTGGCTCAACATTTACATGAGAAGCGAACAGTGTGCTTCCAGGTGAAAGTCCGTGGTTTGTTTGACCAATACCTTTTCATCCCAAGTCGTCACACGTTTCCCCCTTCTGCGTCTGCATATTACACTCTTCTATCTTTCGGCATCTGCCGTTGACATTCCAGGATGCCGCTACCATGATGTCAACACAAGCACATGTTGGGATTACACTGCACGTGGTTATGTTTAGGCAACATAAGCACCTGGCAACCAAAGCCGGGACGTCAACAAACACACATGCTGGCTCAGATGGTTGGGATTAGGTAAAAGTGGCACATGGTGAGGTGTAAAAAAAAGCATCACATTCAAACGGGAAGCGAACAACAGACTCCCACATGAAAATCCAGGGTTTGTTGGATCCATCCATCACCCCTCCCGTCCACGCTATTGAGACTTTCATGCTCCTTATGTAACATTGTTACCAGCAGCATTTCAACCTGACATTATCCACGGCGTAACGTGCAGACTTGAAAGGTTCCATCAGCTGTTTTGTCACCTCACGCTACCCATCCCACATATCATGCTGCCACAGCAGGTGCCAAGCAGCCGTCAGGCAGCAAAAAATAACACTGCGAATGTTTCCCAAATTACGACATCCAGTGCAATAAAATGGCTTTAGGTGTCTGGATCTTACGCCAAAGGCACTGCAAATGTGGCGGTATTTGACATCTTCGGAACAACAGCAAACTGAATATTCAGTATATGTAAAGTGGGGAAAAGATGGGAAAAAACATTTATTGATAAAGTTCCTCCTTCACCTAGAATATCCATCATTTTGGAATGAATTTTTTCATTTGAAATTTACTCACAACTTCTTAACAATTGTTCAGAGTTTCGAAAGACTGAATAACAAAACACTGACTACTAAGAAAGCAGATTGTGTAAATTGACGGGAAGTTGAATATAACCTCTGTGTTTACTTCCAGTGAAACTCATGTGGAGTAGACAGGATGATAATGACACTGGGTACTGTAGCTATTAGCAGTTTAGAAAGGCTCCATTTTTTGGACTGTTTATCTTGATATCACTGTGTTATGTTTTAATTTGTGGATTGTCTTCCTTAATTTTCTGATGGAAAACGCTCTGCAGGTCGAGGTGATTATTTTAAACTTCTGTCTATGAAATTCAGGTTTTCTGCTTTTGTGCATTCTTAGACGAGACAGGCAACGCAGCGGGTTAAATGTTATGTGATCTTTGTGCTTGTGAAGGTGGTTATCAGCTGTGTGGCGTCTCTGCTGGGCACCGCTGCACACGTTGTAAATACGGCCGCGCTCTGGGCGAGCGGTGCAGGTTTTTTACTCTGCAATTTAACATGAGAGATGATGCGAGGGGAGAGCTTTCTCCTGAGGGTGGCAAACATTTCATCGAGCTAACGAGGGGTCTCCATTCCACTTCAACACACCCACATATAATAATAATATCTCCTAATTCGTCTCATTCACTCCCGCCATTGTTGTTGTTCTTGGTGCTCATTCATAATGTAAATGACAGATGGAGTTGCTGCTGAGAGCTGCTCGCATACAGGATTATTACTTGTTATCAGGCACTTACTGTGCAGGCAGATTAAAAACAACCATTCATCTGCAAGCCGTTGAGTCGCTGCACTGATGCAATCGGGGATTAAGTGCCTTGCTTCGTGGCACTTCAGCAGTAGATATAGAGGGAGAGAAAAATGCTTCTCACGCAGTTCGTCATGCTGATTTTTACAGCGATTTGGGGCAACTTTCTGGTTGTTGTTTTTAGGCTTCCGCTGCCCAGATTTGACGATGAATGACTCCTCTTCTCACATCATCCTCATCAGGGTGCAGTGGTTGTATTGAAGGTTGCTGAATGGCCTGCAGTTCTTAATAGCTTCATTGCATGTGATGTCATATATCGGCACGCTGTCCAGATGGAGGGCAGGAAACTAGAGTTGAAGACCACAAACACGGCACAAATGCCTGTGATTTTGTGGCCGCGTTCTCAGCCGACGAGCGGCGTTTCACATGTACGTGAAAGGCGCCTTTTTCTGTCGTGCCCTTTCTTCGAAAGCGCTGTCAAAGTGTTCAGAATGAGAACAGGCTGTCCTTTTAACTTGCTTGTTTCATCGGAAGGTCTGGAGGACGAGTTCATTTGAAACAACAATTGGAAATTAGTGAGATGGTGGGGAAAAAAATAATTTTCTGTTGGGTTTTTTTTCCGTTTTTTTTTTTTTTCCACATCCAACACGAGTTCCAGATTTCTGATGATACCCGCTGCCTGCAGGTTCATCCAACCTGTCACTTTTTCTCTATAATCCATTCATGCAGCATATATAAAAATTTATCACTTCCTGCCCTCCATTTGGTTTTTGTGCATCATTATAATCATGTGATTGCAAATAAGCTATTAAAAAGACGGAAATGTGTTGACGTTTGAGGGTGGTGAGCCGGTAAAATGTTCATTTACCTGAAAATAAGAAAAAAACTTTACTCAGACACACTGAAATCATTTGTTCTGTAAAGAGACGCCACCTTTGAGCCCTCTGGGAGAAAAGTCTGAAGCGTTGTACATATTTACTGAGAGAAGAATAGCAGTTTACAAAAGTACAGTGTATTTCAGCAGATGTCTGTTTGTGGAAATGGAAGAATGGTACTTGAAGAAATCATACCGTAGTCATTTATTGTCGCTTATTCATGTTACTAATGGAACAAGCATAAAGAAAAAATATATGTACATGAGATTTTTAACGTGTGCGGCGGACATTGTCTGTCCGCCGCTCTTCTGTTTGAAACTTATTTATTGAGCTGTACATGTCGCGGAGGGCAAAGGGTCCTCTGAAGATTTGCCTCTTTTTTACGGTTGTTGTGTGCAGACCTGGGACAAACTGTCCACACCTCCAGCCTCGTCTTTCTCAGTGTCACATTCCTTCTCTTTGGCCATATCACACACTGTGTGTCGACCATGTAACTTTAAATTCAAAAGGAGCGGCGACGGAAAGGTTCAGAATTTTTTTTAAAAACTACAATTTGAGCTCCACAGTTTCCTCAGAAGAGGAGCTGATCTTGGTTCACCTCTCGGCCATTTTGTCTCAGGTCTGCTGACGTTCTGGTGGCTTTGGACAACAGTGAGTTGCCTTTAAAGGTAGACTTAGTTATCTAAGTCGCCACTCCCAAACAGGGGCGACAATTGCCAAGGATGTTACAATAAATTACGAAAAAGTAACCCATCACTCCAAATCCCAACACAATAGATTTGTCTTGTAGTTACAGAAACATTTGTGGAAGTTGTTGTGGACACTTTTCTTTAAAAAGTTTATGTTTAATTTTTGCATTGTTTCAGAAGAAAATCCCTACAAAAGCATATAATTGTAAAAAAAAAAAAAAAAAAAAGAAAAAATGAACAAATTGTAGTAAAAAATAGACATTGTTCAGCTAAACTTTGAACTGATCGCTGTCATAAGCGTGTTTTACCAGAGTGACCCCAGCAAGCAGAACTTCATTTAATATTTAGATCAATATACTTGCTAAGCTATGCTTTAAAGCTGGGGTTTGGCGGGTTTATTTTGGCGTTATTGGGCCAGAGTCCCATAGTTAGTTTGGTTTGAACTCACATAATTTACCGCTCACTCTACTGTAATGTCATTTTGGGTCCGCCCTCCGAGTTAACCCTTTAACATCTGGATCGATATTAGTTCTCTTCACTATCATTTAAACCTGTGGAACCGAAGAAAACCCATTTAAATTCTTTTCAAAATGCAGGAAAAACATAATGAGCAACCTGACAAGAATTACCCTGCAAACTGCAAAAACAAAAAATAAATAAAAATAAAAATAGAGGCAAAAAAGAAACGGTATGAAAATAATCTCCGCAGATTATTTTCATACCGATTTAATTATTAATTTATTTATTTTTTAATTTCTTTTGTACTCTTTTTCTGGGGTAATTTATTTTCAGATTTATTTATTTTTTGTAATTTCTTGCTATTTTTGGGTTGTTTGTTGCCTTCCCGTGTTGTTTTATTTTTGTTTGGTGTTTTTTTTTTTAATTAAGCTAATATCCTCAG
>NC_056464.1:39720447-39735817 GCF_008729295.1 Plectropomus leopardus | reverse complement strand
AAAAAACACAGTTGTAACTCTTTTTAATTTCATAATTTGTCAAAATAACCATCAGAACCTTGACATGGCAGAGCAGAGAAGTGTTTGCAGTGTTGTTCGCTGCTCACCAGTGAAATACTGAACTCCAACAAAACAATAAATAACATTTCCAAATTTTCCATTAAGGTAGAATTGAAAAAAAACATGCTCAAACTTTAAGATGTACTGTGGTCTCTCTCTCTTTTACACTGTGCATTTTGCAGGGATGTATGCACTGCTTCAGTTTTCAGTTTCCTACTTCTGCTTGAGATTTTTTAGTTAAAATACCATTCAAATGAACAGTGACATAACATGCAGTATGCACAGAGAGGAGGTCGAACTGGAATGCTAAAACATGGAAAAAATAAATTTGCCTGCAGAGCGACTGGCCGCAGCGTGGTTCGCACATCTTCATTTCATCCACCTGCAAATCCTGTCGTTACCTCCTGAGTTGGCGAGTGCGTAAAAAGCTTCTGGTGAACGGGTTCTTTTGATTTAGTGAGACAAAGACAACATTTGGCTGTTTGAAAAATGAAAAAACAAAGAAAGAGACGAGTCGGGCAGCAGCTTCTTCTGGCTCAGTCCGAGGGGTTCTGGATGACGATCAAGAAATAATCCTTATCTGTGAAGAAAAAAGGGAAATAATTAGACTTTATATAGTTAAATAGTAAAACATTAAAATAAATAGATAAAAGTAAATAAATAAAAAAATTAAAAAATGCACATTAACTTGTGACTTGTTATTTTGTTTACACAGAAAAGCATTAAAATTTCAAAATGAAAATTATCGATTGCCTTTACCAATGTCACGTTTCACAGTCATGACCTGCTGGTAGCAAACATAAACATTACAGAACATTATGTGCAGGTTTCTCTCATAAAGTCTTGTCTTCAGAGTTTCACAAAGTCACCAGCCACTAACTTTTTCAGTTAAAACAAATAGACTATTTTTACAGTGCAGCAATCTTCTTTCTTTTTAACAAAACGACAAAAATCACAAAAGCATCTGATTTTAATAAAAAAGCACCCAGGCCTCTGATACAAAACATTCTTGACTAAAATCCGGAAATATTAAATAATTGTTATTATTGTTATTATTATTATATTAATCGGATAAACATGAATGTGACCGAGCAGTTGATAGCAACTTTTGAAAGAGGACAGTTTCCTTTGTTGGTTTTGGTCTATCCTGAAAAATTTGGATACCCAGCTCTACGTGCAAAGCAGGAAACTGTGAGGTCAAAAAACAAAAACAAGTCATTGAAAATGTAGTTTTCCCTCTCACCCGGAGCGATCATGATCTCGTTCTTCTTGGAGCGGACGCGGAGGAAGGTGAGGTCGTTCTGGGGGTCGATGTCTCGCACGGTGCTCCTCGCCTTCATCACCAGCTGGTGGATCAGTCCTGCGTACTGCACCGTGCTCGGGTTGTCCAGAGTCGTCTTAATGGGGATTCCTGAGGGGCATCGGTTCATTCAAAGTGAACTGGATTAATTTTTCAGTAATAAATAACAACAGACTAATACATTTGTTTAATCGGCATTCTGTTAGCCGTAACATACCAGCGGTGTAAAATTTGGCTTCGTATTTTCTTTAAAAATAACCAAAAATACACAATTTCAAAGTCCGAGACTGTAAACACCAAAATTATCAATAAATTTCCAACAGTCCTTTCAATACATCGTGTGTCATCATGCAGGTTTGTGAAACAAAATTCCATGACTCCTCCAAACTTTCAGGGTATATTTCATTTTCCAAAAGTTATCCAGGCCTGAAAATTGCTATATGCAATGACTTTTCCAGGTTTTTCATGACTGTGGTTGATTTGTGAGAGGGAGTATTTAGAGACTTTGCCAGGTTAAAGAAAGAGCCACCATCACAACAAGGAAAACTGTATTTAATGGTTTTACCTTCTGAATTGACGATGATGACTCCCTGTACTCCTTTCTGGCTCTGGATTCTCTTCAGAGTTTCTTCTACTTCAGCCTGGAAACAGGACCATGCGTTAGCATTAGGGATGTCCCCATCACGTGTCCGTAAATACAGTCCTGATCCGATACTTCTATTTTCCTTAATAATACGGTGCACACTTTAAGAAGACTTCTTTAAAGTTATTATAATCAATCCAATGTACAGCCAATGCTTGACAATAAGCGAAAAGCAACACATTAGCCTATTATTATTATTATCTATTTATTTATTTTACAAAATAAAGTATAAAATAGCAAACGATCCCTTTAATCTTTTTAGCCTGTCTCACGGGAGAGTCTGTCCCTGTAAGTGTTTATTGCTTCAGTGCAGCCTGTTTCTCAATTACCTGAATGAACTGAGTGTTAATAATCATCGTCTTCACACCTTTTAAGCGGATTACACTTCATTAATACATAATCCACTATAAAATCAGTATTGGTCTCAAAAATCCCATATCGGTCAGGCTCTAGTTGTGACATGGTGACTTTTAAAATATGAAGTGTAAAATCTCAGTGTGAAAAAATGCTGTCACTGAGCACCGTGGATTATATTGTCACAATGGTACAGTGAGACAGATTTTACTCTGCATGAGGCTGTGCAGAAGAAAGAGTGAGTCGGACCGTGTGAAAGTGGCTCAT
This sequence comes from Plectropomus leopardus, assembly GCF_008729295.1. NCBI lineage: Eukaryota > Metazoa > Chordata > Actinopteri > Perciformes > Serranidae > Plectropomus > Plectropomus leopardus. Next base: position 39,733,193 of record NC_056464.1, on the reverse strand, counting down.
TTCTCAGTGATCAGCTGAAAGGGAACTGATGGCTCCAGTGATACAAGCTGCATCCAAGCCACTGTGACCCAAAGTACAGTGAGGTCTTTGTTTCAGGAACTGTATTCCACATTCAGAGCAGCATATCCAGAATAAATCAGGATTGTCTGCACACGGGTTTTGTCATGGCGGTGGCTGAGCCTGCAGCTAGCAGCTGACATGCTGCCAGCAAGAATAAGGGCGGTGGTTTATTTCTATCTATTTATCAAGATATTTATTAATTTTAATGACAAAAAGATAATATACAAAAATTCCAACCTAACAGTGACATTGGCTTTTATGGTAAATATGGTGATGCTGATATTTTTTTCTGAAAAAAAAGGATGAATATTCATTGCTCTTAGTACCATACATTTAATAATACTCTGCTATATATTTGAGGAAATTATATCAGTAAGATTTTCACCATTTCTATGACATTTTGAAAGTACTCTAAATGTAAATATCTACAACACAAAATTGAAATAATACTGGTACTGGTAATGCCACTAATTTCATGGTCAAAATGTTATACAGCCTACGCTGGTATTAAGAATGCAATAATGTGAGGTTTTCATGGTGTTATACCCGTCTCAGAAAACATCCCAGTGTGACAGAATCAAGGTATTACATAGTTATTATCTTTAGAGTCATGATTCTTAAAAGAATGAAAAGAAATGTTTTATTATTATAACTAAGACTAACTGAAAGTATGTGTTAAATTTCTCTTGAAAAATAACCAAACAAAGGTGAGATGATTTTTGTTTGTTTGTTGTTGGGGTTTTTCAATAACGCAGATAAACAAATGTACATTGTATGACAATCGTCAACTTTTGTATCACAGTATACTTTTACTCACTTTTACTTTTATTGTGAAGTACTTTGAGCAGCTATCCTGGTTGGTATACCAACATATTACAACATATTACAAGCTTTACAGCAGTAGATGGTTAGAAACTTGTTTTTATCAGGAATGATGATCTCCATCGACTGTGGTGAACACACTGTAGTGCTAAATTAACGTTTTGCTATGTTTTGTCGGCACTGAATGAAGCCATACGCTAAAGTTAAAGCGCCTGTGGGGCCGGACCGTCTACCATAACAAAGAACAGAGAAGCTCGGATCACAACACACACACACACACACACACACACACAGAGAGAGAGAGAGAGCCTGCTAATTGAAACTACATCAAAGAGGCAACAATCGTTCAATTTAAGCAAATACAGATTGGCTTTTCAGACTCACGTTAGGTGCTATAAAAACACCGAACAGAAAGCTAACCGACCGGACCGGGTTTAACTGACAACGCCCGACTAGCATCGGTGAGCTAACCGCTGTTAGCATCTTCAAATAACAATTTTATAACTCAACACTCACAAAAGTCACAACACAGATATAAAGAACACGCAGAGACAGTCGTCTTGTCCTACCATGCTGACTGTTTTTGGGGGAGTTTGCGTCAGAAAAGAGTCTCGGAGCTCCGCAGAGTGACAGCTAACTGTTTTGTTGCCTGGAGAGACAACTGACGTAAACTTCCGGGTCAACTGCCGCCGTGCTGCGTTCGCGGTCCAAGAAAAAAACATGGAAGAGATGGATTTTGTACTGAAACCGATTTATAATAGATCCATGACCGAAACCGATACATTTATTCTTCATAAGAAACTTTTTGTATCACTGAAATCACTGAAAGACTATTAATCAAAAGACAAAACATTTTTTTAACCTTCACAAAGTTGCTTTTATTTGCAATGCATCAAGTGTTCGTACCACGTGATATGTTCGAGTACCGTCGTGAATTTGAAAATCCAGCGATGTTTTTTTTGTGTATAAAGATATATTTATATTGTATATATGTGTATTTGAAGTGTATGGTTTTTACAGTTTCAAGAGGCAATTAATTGTGTAATTTTGGCGTGCCAGTAGGTTTTAATGACATGCTTTCATTCAAAACCATCACAAAAAATAAAAAATAAAAAAAACAAAGAATAGGCTAACATGTTAGGCCAACAAATTTCAATGAAAAAGAAAATCGCAATTTAAAAAAATCAGCAAAAATACAAAAATGCCAGACACTTTTAAAGATAAAAAAATTGCTAAAAATGTTGAAAGAAAAAAAAACACAACAAAAGTTTAAAAAAAAAATCAAAACATTTTAAAAGAAAAATAAGGGGAAAAAAAATCAATCAATCAAAACAAAAATTGCAAGTTTTCAAAAGTCACCAAAAATTTTAAAGGAAAATAATCACCAACGTTTTTTTGTTGCTGTTGTTGTTGTTGTTGTTTTTGTTTTAAATAAATAAATAAATAAATAAGGCAAACGTTTTCAAAAACTTTGCGCTGTTTTGGCTTTTTGTAAAACAAAAACATAAATAAACAGATAAAAGAGATTTAATGTCAATTTATGTCTGGTAACATTTTTCACACAGAGTAGTGTGCTCTGAGGTGTAGTAGAGTAGAAAAAAAGGTGAAATGAATAGAAAAGACTCAAGTAAAGTACAAGTACCTTATATTTTTTTATATAGTAGTTGCCTTCCTATAAAATAAGATTATTCATTTACTATATGACGAAAAGTTTCGACACACTTTCTATATCTCTGTTAAACCAAAAGAATATTAAAAAAAAAACATGATCCAGCTGTAATAATTTTCAAGTTTTTATCAATTTAATGACTAAAATGATAAAAGAATACTATAGTTATTCAGCTGTTTATTTTAAACGTCAGGACAGATGTCATGTTATGAGACAGCTGCAGGCTCAAAGCCTGCAGTTATCTGAAATATGTTTTAATGAGGGAGGGTCTGAATGTAAACAGTGTGGGCGCGGCCAGCAGCGTCAAGTCACACACGAACACACAGGCCAGGACAGGATATCACAGATGCTGCCTTCAAAGTAAAGCAAAGGGACACACACACACACACACACACACACACACACACACACACACACACACTTTGACACACACAGCTCATTATGGTGCGCTACTACTAACTACTAAACCAACAGTGTGTTGGTTTATGCATCATCATCCTTCACATGCTAACACCATATCCAAAAAAAAAAAAAATGTTTTCAGTTAATGCATTTTCTTTCTTTCTTAACCCATTGAAACCTGGATCTACATCTTTCCTCAACTGATTTTCTTTCTTTTTCTTTTTTAAACAAGGGAAAACACAATGTGCAACTTGGTGACAACTGTCCTTCATATTGCAAGAAACTAGTAGATTTGGAATATCATTAAAAAATAAAAACATATCCAGAAAACTTATGTTGCAGATGAATCTTTTTTCTTTTTCAAAAATGTTATTTTATGCACTTTTTGAGTCCTTCTTGATTTTTTAAATTATAGTTTACTTTTACATTTCTTTTAATTCATTTTCAGATAATTTTCTTGTAGGCTACCTTTTTCTAAATTTTTATGTGTTTGTTTTGGTTGTTGTTTGTTTTTATTTCTCAAATTCATTATTGCCTCCTTTCCATGTTTTTGAAGGAAATCAAGCGAATTTTTTCAGGTTTCAAAGGGTTGAAGAGGAGATTTTTTTTTTTAAAGAGAGAACCAATCCTTTGGGCTTTTATTTTGAAAATCGTCAGTGGAAGTTGTCCCTGACTCTCGTGGAGACACTTTGAGTTTTATTATCTTTATGTTTCGGAGCTTCATTCACCTCAAACGACAGAAAGCGGCGGAGAAATGAACGATCAGGACGACGACCTCGGTGAGCAAAGATCAAGTTTAAAACCGGAGAAAAGGCTTTTATTGTGTAGAGCTCAGACTTAAACAGCTGCCTGTTTGTTGTTCGCGCGCGGGGCTCAAAGTTTGGAGACCCTCTGTGTACACCCTGTGCTGCTGGGGGTTAAACTGGGCTAAACTGGGAAAAGGGTTAACCTCAGCCCGTCTTCAGACACATGAACAAGTAACGGAATAAATGGAGATATAAAATACCATCGCGCCCCGCCGTTTCTGACTGGTGTCCTCCAGTTTACCCAGTTTACCCAGTTAACCCAGTTAACCCGCGGTGAGTCAACTAAAGTCCACTCAGTGTTACTGCAGGTTTACTGCAGCGTCTTCACGTGAAAAACACGGAAAATAACCACTGCGTAATCTTATATTTTTTTTTTTTATAAATTGTCATTTTCCTACAAAAGTTTTGGTGATTTTTAAAAACGTAGTGCGTTTAAAAAAAATGGGGCGATTTATTTATCTGGAAAAAAAAGGCGATTATTTTGATTTAAAAACTTGGTGATTTTTTAAAATGTTTTGTTGATATCTTTTGAGTGTTTTTGGCTTTTTTGGCAATTTTTTTGTTTATAACTTGTTTTGACAATATTTTTCACCTACATTTTATTGTGATTTTAAAAAATGTCGATTTTCATTTTCTGTGAAAGTTTTGGGGGCGATTTTATTTTATTATTATTATTTTTTAAAGTTGTTAGCTGTGGCATTATAAGGAAACCTCTGGGTTTAAAAAATATATATTTTTAAATTTTTAATGACCAATCGGAGCAACTTGACAAAAAAATAAAGATAAATATGTATATATATATATATAAATATGTATGTATATATATATATATATATATATATATTAGTGTGCTGGGCATAGATTAATTTTTTTAATCTAGATTAATATCACTGCAATCCTGTAGTTAATCTAGATTAATCTAGATTAAAATTATAGATTTGAATTTTGCCAAAGACATTCGAAATAATATCTGTCTATCTAAATGATGAAAATGCATCACAAACTGCTTGAGAAAGCTGTTCTACTATAATATTTGGTAAAGAAAAATAATGTTCCATAAGATTTACTTTGGTGTTTAACTTTTTTTATTTTGTTAAACACAGACATTTAGGAACACAGGTTCTGTCTCCATGTGGAAAAAGCTTTTTCCTGCTAACTGGAATGAACAGCAGAGGGCGCAGCCTCTGATAACATGACCCTAACTGAACTGTGGGCCTACATTAGAGGTCATGAAGAAGACCATTAACGGTCAGCAGCTTTGTGACACGGCTTGAGCCAATCACTCCGGTCACTCAGGCAGACCAGCTTCCGCCTTGTTCGCGCCCCCTCCGCGTAATTCGACCAGGTATACATCCGCGCTTAAACAACAAAGTGAAATTGGTGCCTTGCTCACTGTATAGACCCAACTTAGTGAATAGTTTATCGCGCGATAATTTCCTTATCGTGCGATAAGAATCCCGCGTTAACGCAGCACGTTAACGCCGTTAACGGCCCAGCACTAATATATATATATATATATAAAATGTCTCCATACTGCTGGAAGTAGATAATCAAAATGTCCTGAAGCCATGACGTGTCAAGTTGTTTTGAAAAACGTCACTGGCGTCATGTTTTTAGACCACGTTGGGTTAGTGTTAGGGGGTTAGTGTTAGGGGTTAGTTAGGGGGTTAGTGGGGGGTTAGGGTTGGGGGGTTTAGTGTTAGGGGTTAGTGTTAGGGGGTTAGTGTTAGGGGGTTAGTGTTAGGGGGTTAGTGTTAGGGGTTAGTTTAGGGTTAGGGGGGGTTAGTGTGTTAGGGGGTTAGGGTTAGGGGGTTAGGGTTAGGGGGTTAGGGTTGGGGGGTTAGGGTTAGGGGGGTTAGGGTTGGGGGTTAGGGTTTAGGGGGTTAGGGTTGGGGGTTAGGTTAGGGGGTTAGGGTTAGGGGGTTAGGGTTGTTAGGGGGTTAGGGTTGGGGGGTTAGTGGTTAGGGGGTTAGGGGGTTAGGTTAGGGGGTTAGGGTTAGGGGGTTAGGGTTGGGGGGTTAGGGTTGGGGGGTTAGGGTTAGGGGGTTTTAGGGGGTTAGGGTTGGCAGTATGGTTAGGGTAGTAACTGGGGGTTAGGGTTGTAATGTTACACCATAGGGGGATCAGTGCACCTGGGGGGTTAAGTTCTTCTTTAGGGACAAAAAGAGGGTGGCGAACACACGAGAAGTGACGGGGGTTAATAACGTAGGGGTCAGCAGTTAAACGCAGCTCGGTACGCCGCCATTGTTGTTATTAGGGGTTTAGTGTTAGGGGGTGGCTGTTTGAGACATCAGTGTACACGTGTGAAGTGGCGCCGTTAGTCATCGTTCTCAGGGGATTAGGCATTGGGGGTTTAGCGACATTAGTGGTGGTGTTTTAAAAACTTACACTTTGGAACCGGATTAGGGTTGGGGGTTTAGGTTCAGAAACGCCGTTATGTGTGAACGAAAGGCCAAACCGCAAAAAAGTGTTAGGGTTTATGGTTAGGGGGCCGTTAGGGTTGGAAACAACCACTCAGGGGGGTAGGGTTGGGGGTTTAGGGTTGGGGGTATTTAGGGGGTTTTTAACCAACATAGTCCTAATCATAAATATCAAATGTTCATTAATTTTTAGGGTTAACCCTTTAAGGTGTCAGGGGTTTAGTGTTATTTTGCCACTATGTTTTGGGGTAAAAAAAAAACAAATGATCACACGCATTTGGCAGAATTATTTACAAAATTCAGAATGGTGTTTTCAATGAAACTTTTAGGAAACCTGGACAAAAATGATGGTACCCCTAGAAAAGACTGAAAATAATGTGACCAAAGGGACATGTTAATCCAAGGTGTGTCCACTAATTAGCATCACAGGTGTCTACAATCTTGTAATCAGTCAGTGGGCCTATATATAGGGCTACAGGTAGTCACTGTGCTGTTTTGGTGACATGGTGTGTACCACAATCAACATGGACCAGAGGAAGCAAAGGAAAGAGTTGTCTCAGGAGATTAGAAAGAAAATTATAGACAAGCATGTTAAAGGTAAAGGCTATAAGACCATCTCCAAGCAGCTTGATGTTCCTGTGACTACAGTTGCACATATTATTCAGAAATTTAAGATCCATGGGACTGTAGCCAACCTCCCTGGACGTGGCCGCAGGAGGAAAATTGATGACAAATCAAAGAGACGGATAATAAGAATGGTAACAAAAGAGCCCAGAAAAACTTCTAAAGAGATTAAAGGTGAACTTCAAGCTCAAGGAACATCAGTGTCAGATCGCACCATCCGTCGTTGTTTGAGCCAAAGTGGACTTAATGGGAGACGACCAAGGAGGACACCATTGTTGAAAACAAATCATAAAAAAGCCAGACTGGAATTTGCCAAACTACATGTTGACAAGCCACAAAGCTTCTGGGAGAATGTCCTATGGACAGATGAGACAAAAATGGAACTTTTTGCCAAGACACATCAGCTCTATGTTCACAGACGCAAAAATGAAGCATATCAAGAAAAGAACACTGTCCCTACTGTGAAACATGGAGGAGGCTCTGTTATGTTCTGGGGCTGCTTTGCTGCATCTGGCAAAGGGTGTCTTGAATCTGTGCAGGGTACAATGAAATCTCAAGACTATCAAGGGATTCTAGAGAGAAATGTGCTGGCCAGTGTCAGAAAGCTTGGTCTCAGTCGCAGGTCATGGGTCTTGCAACAGGACAATGACCCAAAACACACAGCTAAAAACACCCAAGAATGGCTAAGAGGAAAACATTGGACTATTCTAAAGTGGCCTTCCCTCCCCCTCGCGCTGTTCTCACCCTCCGTCCATCTGGACTCGGCTCTTTTCGGGGAAACACCTCCTCGCTGGTGTTTTTGTCGGTCAGCCGGAGGTATTGTGTGCAGCGTGACACAAACACACTGACTCTGTTGTATTTTTATCAGCCGGAGCTCCGAGAAAACGCGCCGATGAAAAACAGAGAGGAGGGGACGCTGTTTGGCGAAACCGTGACGCACGCGTTAAAGAGCCGCGCGGTGCCTCGGAAGTGTCCCAATCAGCGAGCTATTGTGTGTATTTCTGTAATACTGCATTGTTGTGTGAAAACATTGTATTCTTTGGTATTTTGTGAGATTAATTTTGCTGATGTTGCAGCCCTGCTCTGAGGGAAGTTAAAACTCCACTCTGCCAATGTAAAGCTGAAGTGGGTGTGCGTGTGTGTGTGTGTGTGTGTGTGTGTGTGTGTGTGTGTGTGTGCGTGTGTGTGCGTGTGTGTGTGTTGTGTCGGTATGTTGGGAATGTTTACACGGATCTTCAGGAAAAACATTTATAAAATAAATCCGTAGTGTTGCACAGATGAGAGGAGACTGTGCAGCCAATGCCTCGTTTGCGCGGTAAAGCGCGGCACATCTCCACTCCACCACACTTGACTCGCTTTTTTTTGGCAATCTAACTTATTTAACCCTTTGAAACCTGGAGCATCACCAGTTTCTTTGTGCTGTTGTCAGATGTCTTTCAAAAGTATTTAAACATTTGAACTTGAAAATCGGCTCCACTCCCTCAAAAAAATGGAAAAAGGCAATGAGCAATGTGTTCAGAAATGTTCCACAAATTACAAGAAATTAAGAGATTTGAAACATTATTTAAAAAGATATAGGGGGGAAATTTCCAATTAAATCTACAGAAAAAACTCAATAATATAATAATTGCATATTTAAAATTTGGTTCTTTCTCTGTTAGTTGCCTTCAAATGATCTTTGCCAAGAAATAGTGTGACACCTATGCTCCGGTATACCAGTGTTTTTCATATATTTTTGTACAAATTAAGCAAACAACACATAGATTGTTAAGTGTTTAGGTTTAGAGGTGCAGCTAAGTAGATTTTGTTATATTTTGGACACAGCTAGGCTAACTGTTTCCCCCGTTTACAGTCTTTGTGCTAAGCTAAGTTAGCCTACTGTTTTCCTCGAAAGTTGCCACAAAGCAAACAAAGAAAAATCGCTAAAAGGTTTTCTATAAAAACCACCAATTTTTTTTTTTTTTTAAGACAAAAAAAGTCAGGTTGTTTTCCTAAAAAACGGACATCGTTTGCACGACGTTTGCAATCCGCCATTAAAAATACTTTTTTATTTTAAAAAAAGTTCAGTCAATGCAAGATATTTCCAAAATCAGCAAACTGTAATATTGTAATATCAGTAATGACCAAAATAATATGATTTTGGCCATAATGCAGCAGCCCTAAAACCAATGCTGGCTCAGCGTTAGTAATCGGTAGTGTTTTCCAGCAGTCTGCAGCAGTGATCTGTTCTAATGGAAAGACAAACTCTGAAGTTGCTTCATCAGGGACCTGCCCATGTCTGGGCGCTCTGTGTACAGAAGTCATATAGATCCTTTGAGGACAAACCTTAAAAGACAAAGGTGAGCACACAGCACCGGGGGGTGGGGTGGGGTGTTTGCAGTGTTGTTACCGTAGTCTTCACCAGCCTGGACAATGAGGAGGGTGTGGTGGTCTCCTGTCAGAGTGGATGAACTGAAAATGATCCGCTGTACAAACTCCTCACAGCTGCTCGTGCTGGCTCAGCGTCCCGTCAGTGAGCCGGTGAATCAGGACAGGTGTGGTCAAAGAGTGCGTTTGTGCCAATCCAATAAAGTTTGGTGCAAAGGTTCAGGGTCAGGAAAAACCTGGAAAAGTCAGAGAACCTGGTAAAAGTTTTGGAAATCTGAATATACACTTGAAGTTTTGGAAAAGTCCTGGAAATCTGTTTCACAACCCTGTAAAATTACACGATGTGTTCAAAGACTGTCGGAAATTTGATAATCCAGTGATGATTTCTGTTTTGACAGTTTCTCACTGTGATAAAACGTTTTTTTTTTGTTGAGTAAAAAAAACAAAAAGAAAAAAACATCAAAATCTTCTTTTAAAAAAAATGTCAAAAAGGTGAAGGAAAAAAAGCCTTCCAAACTGCAATTGGCCAAAAATATGATGGACAATTTTTGTTTAAAAAAAAAAAATCACCAAAACATTTTAAAGAAAAAAAGGCCAATTAAAAAAAGACTTAAAGACTTAAAAAACAACCCTGATAAAAAGAAACAAAAAAACAGCCTTTTAAAGTTGTCTCCCTCCTCCTAAAGCAAAAATAGAAAAACAAAAATCTCCCAGTGCTTAATTTTTTTCGACATTCCTCCTTTTTTCATCAATCTCTCCCCTCTCATAAATAATGAACAGTCTAATTATATTTCAATATTTTGTTCTGATCTGTTCTTAATGAATTACTTTTTAAAATATGTATATTTTTCAAAAGACATTATGTAAAAGAACTGATTAGAAATATTGAAGGTCATTTCAGAGAATGTAGGGTCTTTAAAATTCGCCTCAAAGTCATTAAAAAGTCATGGAAATGTATCGGTAAAATGTGAATGAACCCTTTTAGACGGTCGACTAAAATGTGACTTGTTCATATTTTCTTTCAGATTTTATTCTTCATCCTTTGACAGTTGTTAGCTGTTAGTAGTTAGTGCTACTGAAGGCTTTTCCTTTATTCCTGCTCCAGTTAACAGACATCTGGAGACATTTTATGTTTCCAGCTTCTGACTGTTGAAAAATAACCTCAGAAACCTTTGTGAAACCTTTGTGAAACCTTTGTGAAACCTTTGTGAAACCTTGGTGATTATGTGCACTTTACACTTGACGGGTGATTAATTACTTTATTGTTCCTGCTGAAAATGAAAAGTCACGTTGGGAGACGGACTAAAAACAGTCACACAGTATCATAAAAAATCATAGATCATCTCGTCAGAGGGCTTTCAGCGTATAAAACACCGCCCTGACACTGAAGTTAGTGAGCCTTTAGTGATGTTAGTTTGAGCATCTTCGTCCGTCTGTTAGGAGTTTCCTGATGGACTCTCCTAAAGCATGCGCTCTGCCCTCCTGCCCTTCCTTCCTGACAGAAACACTGTCTGTAGCTCTGTAGCTGGTTGCAGAGAAGAAAGTACATTTTGCTTTTTTGTGATATCTTGTTTCTCTGGTGTTCCCACACAAGTTTAAATGTGCAAAATGAAAAAGTGCATTTAATCAGGTGAACAGAAACACTTAATGCAGAAAATAATTTTAAAAAGTGTGTATTTCCTCCAGCAAGAGAGAAATGTCAGTATTATATGGAGGTGCGTTTGATTTAACTGAGAGCCGCTTCTTCACCTCTTCCTCAGGTGCTTTTGATCCAAACATACCCGAGGAGGGACCCTCAGCGCCCCCTCCAGGCTGGCTGGAGGACATACATGGATACCAGGGCCACGAAGGAGGAGGTCAGTCTTTTCCTCTCTTTTCTGTTGTTTTTCTTTAACATTTCCCTTTTCTTTTATAGGGTTCGTACGGTCATTAGAAACCTGGAAGAGTCATGGAATTTGCAAACAGAATGTTGTATCACAAACCTGTAATAACACATGATGTGATGTGTTAAAAATGCTAAAAAAAAAAAAAAAAAGGAAAAGGCATATCGCCATACATTTGTACAGGGAACAAAAAGGCCAAATTTTGAAAAATTCGACCTCCAGACTCTCAGGCCTGCAGGTTTGGACAGTTTGGACATAAAAAACCAGAAGTCCTTCAAGCGCTTAAAAAATGATTAGACATGCCTCTCCCTTTTTGCACCACTCTCTCTCCTATCTTACGTAACGAACAATCCCTTAGTTATATCTAAATTTGCATTTCTAATTCTGTTCTGAATTCATTTTTTTTAAATATACATCTTTAAAAGCTACTATGTAGTAATGGAAAAGTACCAATAAGGAGTAACATTGGTTGTTTCAGAGAATGTATGATCTTCAAAATTTACCTCAAAATCATGAAAAAGTCATGGAAATTTCATGGTAAAAATGTGAATGAACCCTGCTTCATTATGTCTGTTGTATTTGTGTACATGTGCACGTCCAGAGGGTGACAACCCGCTGTACCCCCCTCCTCCTGCCTACACCCCCCAGCCCGAACTCAACAAGAACACTTTGGTGCCCGACGTCAGGTAAATCACATGCTTTGCAGATGACTCTGTGCTTTATGTTAGCGGTGTGCGATATGACGATATTAGATCATGAAGAATTAGAATCCTTCGATGTTTGCAGCAAGATGTTGGAGATCTTCTGTCAGTCTGTGGTGGCGAGTGACATCTATTGTGCCGTAGTCTGCTGGGGGAGCAGCATCAGTGCCAGGGACGCCGGCAGGTCGAACAAACCGATCTGTGATTATCCACAACCTGGACTCAGTCAGTGACAAACAGGCGGTCAGTGAACAATCTGCTGTCCGTCAACATTCGTCCCCTTCACGACACTATTCAGAGGTCGGAGCGGCGCTGCAGAGGGAAGATGTGTTAATGATCAGCAGGTACAGCTCCAGAGAAAGCAGCTGCCCTCCGCCAGTGTCCGCGCCGCTCTCATTCTCCGCCTGTGTCTCCGCCGGTGTCTCCGCCGGTGTCTCCGAATGTCCGCTCCGCTCTCATTTTCCGCTGTTGTCTCTGAAAAAATCAACATGAATTATATTTTACCTGACAGGAGATATGGTTCCCACCAAAACAGTGGAAAACAAAACTGCACTCAGATTAAAGTCTGTTCAAAAAGTTACTCTGGCCTAAATGTTCTGTTATTCATTTTTATTTTAGTGGTATTTTTTAAATTGGGATATAAGCTTGGTTTTACTGTTCAGTTACATGCACAATATTCTTAAAATCCCAAATGAAAAAGAATCGTGATAAAATCGTGATTCTGCCTTAAAAAAATCGTGATATGATTTTTTTTGTCATACCGCCCACCCCTACTTAATCGTCATTAAAAACGTCTCCGAAATGCAAAGACAGAACAGGATTAAAGATGTGTGTGTGTGTGTTTTCGCTCCTGCAGGGTCCCCACAGTGTCGGAGGACGTGGCCAGAGATGCCTTGCTGAAATTTGTGGAATCTAAATGGAGGTACAGCTCCAAACCTGCCAGGAACCTGACCTTCAAAGAGCTGAAGCCCATCACTGTGTACAGGGTACGC
>NC_056464.1:39700447-39715447 GCF_008729295.1 Plectropomus leopardus | reverse complement strand
TCAGCCTGACTTCCCCGACAAGAAGTTCGAGAAGGTGACGGGGGATCCGTTCTTCGTCGATGAGAGCGTTCTGGTAAAACACTTATTAATATGTGATTAATATTTCCATTATAACAGTGTCTGAAGTTAAAAGTGAGAGTAATAATGTGAAGGATGCTGCTCGTAGTGATGAACCTGCAGATATCGATCAGCTGAGCTTTATAGTGAGTATAGTTTTTCTTTTCTGTAACTTTACTGCTCTTGTTCGCTCTCAGAGCCTCGATTTCAGTGATAAAGCAGTAAAAATTCACCGTACTCTACCCGCTCAGCAGCAAACAGCAGACTGATGAACAATATGTGTCCATGCACAGATTAGTGGGACTACTGTTTTGTTCGATTTGGTATTTAATTGAACTCCTGTCCTTGTGCTAGTATACAAGCAGCGAGCAGCAGAGATTTGCCTCCTCTCAGCTGGTTGCTATAAACGTATATTATTTATACGGTCTATGATATCGACCCCATCACGCTCACAACTGTTTATTTGCAGTAAATTCAGAATAACCCTGTGTTGTGAAATTACCCGTGTATGCGTGGACTTGGCCTTAGTTTGTTGATTGTCTGTGTTTGCTCCTGTGTGTTCGGCCAGGTTTACCCTATCCAGGGTTTCCCCGATCAGGAGATCTGTGACGTTTCTACAAAAACCATTAATGACCACCTCAATCGCTTCAGTTCCACCAGCCGCCGCATCCTGCAACAGGTACCAACGAACACATACAAACGTGTTCACTCCTGCATTCAAAAAAAAAAAAAAAACCCACATATTTAAATATCTGGGTGATAAAGATGTAGTTTTATTCCCTGCTCACTGAGTGCCAGTGCTCCTCTGCTGAAGACAGTGAAGTCTTTTTGTGGGTTCTGCCTGGACATGTCGGTGTATTTCTGAGCACGGCTGCAGGACAAAGGCCCAGAGGCTTTACCTGCAAAAGAGATGTCACCAAGAGAGATGCAAAAGACCACAGAGAGACTCAAAAGACTACAAAGTACTGCAACATGACCAGCAAAAGATTCAAAAGACCACCAACATATACAAAGACCACAAAGAGAAAAGTCTATATAGAAATAAAAAAAAACAGACAGGGATGCAAAAATACTACAAAGTGCTGCAAAATTACTACCAAGCAACACAGAAGGCCACAGAGATGACAAAATACCACTAAGAGACTAAAAAAGACCACAAAGAAATGCAAAAGGCTATAAAATTAAGCAAAATGACCACCAAGAGATGCAAAAAGACTTCTAAGAGATGTAAAAAAGACTACAAAGGCCTGCAAGATGACTACAGAGAGAGATGCATAAAGTCCACAGACAGATGCAGAAAAAAAACCCAGGGAAATGTGAAAGACAATAAAATGCTGCAAAATGACCACCAAGAGATGCAAAAAGACCATTGACAGATGCAGATAAAGAGACCACAGAGAGATGAATAAAGTCTTCCAAGAGATGCAAAAAGACCAACAAGAGATGCAAAAAAATGCCTACAAAAAGAGATGCAACAAGGTCATAAAGAAATACAAAAAAAGCCCACAGACAGATGCAAAAATCCACAGACAGATGCAGAAATACTACAGAGTGCTGCAAAATGACTACCAAGAGAAACAGAAGACCACAAAGATGCAAAAATAGCCCAGAGAAACCTAAAAAGACTACAAAGTGATGCAAAACCTGATATGGTCTATTTGAACAGAACGGGAGTACATTTAGACTCGATCTGTTCTTTATCTGATAATGCTGAACGCTGTTTTTGCATTTCTGATCTAAATAAAACATGTTTTTTTCTTCTTTTTCTCGGCAGCGTCAGACCATCGAGCTGGTGCCTCTGACTCACGCTTATTACACTTACAGTGGAAAAGACTACAGCTTCTTCGTGTACGGAGTGGAGAACAAGGTCTTTGCGGCCAAATATCCCACTGCATGTACTATTCTATAAGTAACATGAGGAAGTATTTAATCCTCTCAGTACGTGTTCTGTGTAGTGCAGGTCGTATACTGTAGGAGGGAAAGGGCAGCAGGCGGAAAAAGGCGGAATAATTGCTTAAATGTACCTACCTGTATTCACCAAAAATCTATAGTAGCAGTATCCAGTTTACTTTTCGTGTGACGACATTAATCGTCCGTATTCACTGTTCAATATGCCTTCACATTTCAGCATGTGACAATATGGTGCTTTAAATGACCAAACGAAGCCTTAACGTTGTGCTAAAACTTTTACATTTTTTGTACAATATTCCTCAGGACAGGACACTATCTCATAAAGCTACAGATCTATGGAGGATCAAATCTGCCAAAATAAATAAATAATTGAAATACAAAAAAAAAGATGACAAATAAAAATCCCAATAATTTAATAAATATTATGACAAGAAAAGCTGTGCAATGGCTCGTAGTGGGATGTGGGACAAGTACAATGGAGTTGTGAATTATCGCTGCGATTAACCCTTTGAAACCAGGATGGTCAGTTGTCTTGTGCTGCTTTCAGGTGCCTTCAACAAGCATTTAAACCTTTAAAAACTACCTTAAAAATAGTGGGATTAATAGAAAATTATATTAAAAGCAGGAGGGGAAATATCCACAAAATTATATTTCAAATTATTATACTTATGTTATCATAGAGGAAAATACCAAAATTTATATTTTATTTTAATATATATATATATATTATATATATATATATATATATATATATATATATATATATATATAATATATATATATATATATATATATATATATATATATATGTATGTATATTAGATAATTGAAACTATTATTTCTATATTGCTGTCTTTATTTTTCATTTTCAATTTATTTATTGAGTCTTTATTATTATTATTAGTAGTAGTATTATTATTATTATTACTGTTATGATTATATATCTTTTTTTATGGCAAATTTTGTCCTCCATAGACACCAAACTCCAGCCTGACCTTCTGTCACAGTTTACTGCCAGTAAGACTTTAGATAAGACTTTCTGTCACTGTAATCAGTAATAAAACTGCACCAACTGATAGTTAGTGTTAGATTTTGTATTTGTGGTTCTTAATGGAGATATCATTCTTTGCATGTTTGAGTCAAATGTTTTTATTCTTTCAGCTCATATTTTTTATGCATAAAAATCCATCCAGATGCTGGTGTCAGCAAATATTCACTCATCTTTTATAAAAAAGACTCAGTTTTTCTCTTACAGCAGCAATTGTTTAAGGATTTAACGTTTTTGACTTTTATATGTAAAAGAAATATATGTTTTAAATTTTATAGGTCTGTTATTATTTTACACAAGGTCATAAAATCTGTCAAATGTATCCAGTAAACATGTCACAAATAAAACTTATAATAAAGTTTTATCATGTTATCAAGCTGCAGTGTCTGAGTCTCTGTGCAAAGAGCATTTGAGAAGCTTTCCTCTAAATTATTCTGAAAATAAATCTTTGTTTGAGAAGTTTTAGGATTTTTGGGGGTCAGTTCTGTATTATCAAACTGTCTCCACTGGAGGGAGCTCTGGTTTTCAAAATAAAAGCCTGCACGCTGTCGGAAAGTGTGTTTGCTGACTTCATGTGATGTGGGAAATAAAGCAATCTGCCTTTAACATCCTGAACAGTAGTTTTCTTTTTCTTGTTTTCCTTGCTTGCAGTTAAAGAGATTTTTAATATATAAATATGTATTCTCTTTTATAAAGCATAACACTGAAAATATTTATACTAAAAACACTTTTAGTCTATTCAATATTAGTGAGTTTTTTGTATTTATGAATCTTTGTTTCAGTTTTGTTCACATTATTGCAAACGTTTCTCTCTCTCTCTCTCTCTTTCTCTCTCTCTCTCTCTCTCTCTCTCTTTGTGTGTGTGTGTGTGTGTGTGTGTTGTGATGTTTTATTTCATTTTGTCTTAAACATTTCTTGAATAAGTATAAAATCAGGTTGCATTGTTTATTATTATTATTATTTAATGTTAAATTTGAATGACCATATTAATAGCATAATGTCAAACAGCTTTTCTATTTTCATTTTAATATGGTCATAAAACACATCACTTGATTTTCTTTTTTTTACTCAAATTTGTCTATTTTTATTTTTTATTTTATTTTATTTTAAATTCAGATTTATTTCTAAATTCAATCCGTAGCCCTAAGGCAAGCACCATACAAAAATTACTTAATTAATTATTTTAGAAAAATAGAAAATCACACAAAATTCACATTGAACAGTCCACAGCACATTACATGAACAGCTCACAGACAATACATTACAAGTGGACACATCACATTATCACACATTTTTGAGGAGTTAATTTTATCTAAAATATTATTTTAAATAAAGTCCTCTTTGGGCTTCCATATACCGAGTGTCACTTTGCAGTGTGTTCCGATATTTTGGAGGAAGTGGGATTTTCCGGGCGGTCCGTGAAGGCGGCAGAGGGACGGCGTGATGAAGGAGGATGAAGGCGCAGCTCCGCTCACAGGTCCTCAGTTTGTTTATGACTCCCGGAGGCTGCAGGTGACCCGCACGGTCCGGGATCTGCTGCACCATCACGGCCCGGATCCGCCCGCTGGAGGGGAATAAACTCAGAGGCCCAAACTTCTGCCCGGTGAGTTTTAAAGTTTTTTGGTAAAATGTTTGTGTGGCTGCTGCCGCTCAGGAGGAAACACCGAGGGAATGAATGAGAGTCTGGTTAAAAAAAAGCTCGTTAAGGTAATATTTTGAATATTTTATCAAAGTTTTGAGGAAAGTTTGGCGTCTGTGTGCGGGACTGGCTCTGTATGATTTGGGCTGATGAGCCTGGTGTCAAATGACCCACACCTGCTGGTTCCTCTGAACACGCGGGCTGTTTTCCACCTGTGTGAAGCTACGAGTGATCACA
The DNA here is from genome assembly GCF_008729295.1 of Plectropomus leopardus. Taxonomy (NCBI): domain Eukaryota; kingdom Metazoa; phylum Chordata; class Actinopteri; order Perciformes; family Serranidae; genus Plectropomus; species Plectropomus leopardus. The sequence continues at coordinate 39,710,555 of NC_056464.1, read as the reverse complement.
TTCGTCAACAAATCAATTTTAGCATCGACGATGAATTTCTGTGAATCTTAAATTTAAATAAAATCTTCGCTTAACCACAAATAGTTAAAAACATGTTTAAAGAAAACTTATTCTGGTGCGATTATGTTTCCGCTGAGGAGTTTTGGTGGTCATTGAGACGTTTCCAGGAGTTCTTTTAGCAGATTTTGTGGTCCTTGAAGGTGCTTCAGGGGCCCTTGTAGATGTTTTAATGGTCCCAGTAGTCCTTGAATAGTATTTCGAGATTATTGTGGGGTTGAAGCAGTTTTTGCGGGTGTTTTTGTGGTCACTGAGGATGTTTTAAGGGTTCTTGTGGAGGTTTTTGGTGGTCATCAGACTTTTCCAGGAGTAGTAGTCACTGAAGACATTCCAGGACTCCATGTTGAGGTTTTGGTGGTTCCAGGAGTCCTTGTACAGTATTTGGGGACTGATATGGGATTAAAGCAGCTTTTGTGGGTGTTTTTGTGGTCATTGAGGATGTTTTAAGGGCTCTTGTGGAGGTTTTGTTGGTTACCAGAAGTTTCCAGGAGTTTTTGAAAGAGCTGAAGTGGTCATTGGGGGTATTGCACGGATCCTTGTAGATATTTTGGTGGTTCCAGGAGTTCTTGTACAATATTTTGGGATTATAATGTGGTTCTAGTACTTTCTGTAAACTCTTTGTGATCACTGAGGATGTTTCAAGGGTTCCTGGAGGCGTTGTGGTTGTCATCAGAAGTTTCCAGGAGTTTCTAATAGAGTTTAGGTGGTCATTGTGGACGTTCCAGGGGTCCTCGTAGCAGTTTTTGATGTTTTCAGGAGTCCTTGTACAGTATTTTGTAATAATTGCAGGATTTTTGTAGGTGTTTTTTGTGGTCATTGATAATGTATCAACAAAACTTTTGTGTGTATGTTCCCACTGAGAAGTTGTGGTGGTCATTGAGAAGGTCATTGTAACAGATTTTGTGGTCACTGAGGATGTTTCAGGGGTTCTTGAGGAAGTTTTGGTGAACATCGGGAGTTTTTGAAAGAGTTAAGATGGTCATTGAGTAAATTTCAAGGCTCCCGCTGTAGTTTTGGTGATTTGAGGAGCTCTTGTACGATATTTTGGGATAAACAATGGGGTTCAGGTAGTTTTGTTTTTATGTGATCATTTAGGATGCTTTCAATGGTTCTCTTCAATGGTTTTGGCGGTCATCAGAAGTTTCCAGGAGTTTTTGAAAGTTTAGGTGGTCCTTGAGGACGTTTTTGGGCTCGCTGTTGAAGTTTTGCTGGTTTCAGCAGTTCTTGAGAGTTTTTGTGGTCAGTGAAATGTTTTTGGGCGTTTGAAGGGATTCAGTGTGATACAGAAATACTATTTTGACTGAATTAAGAGAGACTGCAGTCATCATGAATCTCGCTGTGTGTATTTTTAAAACTACATGAAGCGTTTCTTACGTTCGGAGGCTGCTGGTACAAATATCATCAGAAAACTTCTGCTGCTTCACCATTTCGGGAGTTAGTGAAAAGAAACTGTAATCTAATGAGTTTAGCCAAAGAAAATAGTTCCCTCCTGTGAGGAGAGGGACGACTGAGCTCAGCCTCACCTCCAGATAAACCCTCAGCTGAGTGGACTGAAGACTGCGTCCACGTCTGTCTCTGTCTGTCTCTCTGCGTCTCTGTCTCTACTGTGACTAAACCTCCCCCGATTGTCCCGACCTTTTCCTGTTATGGAGTTCAATCCCCCCTCTGCTGTACAATCTGTGAGTGGGACTGCTGTTTCCTGCTGTGTGTGTGTGTGTGTGTGTGTGTGTGTGTGTTGTGTGTGTGTGTGTGTGTGTGTGTATATATGTGTGCGCGTGTATATGTGTTGTGTGCGCGCGCGCGCGTGTGTGTGTGTGTGTGTGTGTGTGTGTGTGTGTGTGTGTGTTGAGATTGTTGTTTTCCTGGCTGCATTGTGTCTCCTCAAACGGTAGTGCTGCTCCTGTGATGATAATAGAGCGACTCAGATACACAGCCACCTGTGTGTGTGTGTGTGTGTGTGTGTGTGTGTGTGTGTGTGTGTACCTAAGAAGGCTGTTTAAGTACTTTACGTAAGTATCTCAGTTTTATACTATTTTATGTTTCTACTTTACATTATTTCTGCTGTTTACTTATATTGTTTTCTTAAAGAAGCATGAGTCGGCGGTTTATCAAATATTCTCACTGTGTTTTCCCACGTGTGATATATATAAAATAACTATATTGCCAAAATTGAGTATAATTTGTGAAGTTGTTTTAATAAGTGATTGGTGGTTCATTTCTCTCTCCTGCAGCTCTCTGCCTCTCTCACACACACACACACACACAAACACACACACACACACACACACACAGAACAGGGCTTTTGCAGAGCTCCACACTGACTTTATTGAGTCACATTTTGTGACCATGAAGCACTACTACGATTTGCAAATACTGTTAATATCTGACCTGAGAGCTGAGAGCTGTTATTTTGTTTCCGGCTTACAGAGAATAAACCATCAGGTTTAACGGCGCTGCGGTTACGGTCTAACGAGTGTTAGTGTGAGCAGGTGAGGTGTGTGTTTGTATCTGCAGAGCTCCGATCGTGACTATTTCGTCACATTTTGCGACTTGGAAATAACAGTAATCAATGAACTGCAGATCTGTTAGTGTGTTTTCCGCTCACAGTGAACAAATCCTCGCCGTTAAAGGCGCCGCTGTGTCTGTGTCACTGTCTGCTAAGTCGGGGTCGACAGATTATCGGGGCAGATATTTGGCATTTTGTCAATCGTCTGTTTCGTGGTTTTATTTCAGGATTTCCATCACTTGCACGTGCGTTGCGGTACGGCACCGCTGCGGTTTTGCTGCCTTATTCGTTAACTCCCACCTGTTGTGTTTTGAGTGCAGCGCTGCCGGGTCAGCTGGAGTGGCGAAGCCGAGGAGTTCCCGCAGTAATTATAGAATCACGCTCATTATATCAGCGCAGAAGAAGAAGTAATATCTCCATTCACCCCCATAACGCCCGATGTGGTGCTCCACACCATTTCCTTTCCGTGGTTGTCCTTATAAAAAGGATCATTTTGTGGTTTTCCGTAATTAGCTTCTCCTCGTCCGTGTTTTCGGGAGCGGCCTCTGAAAACCTCTGGCCTGCTGACTGCTGGTCTGGATCTGAAATATCAAACATGTTTGATATTTACGATTCGAGAGGCTCGCACGCAGTCTGTAACATAAGGATTATTTAGATAACCCCTCACACTTAACCATTATTTGGCCAGATAATCGGTCTCCGATTGTCGTAAGGGGCCATTCGGGCCCCCAGTTATCCTCCAGTGTGTACCGGCCTTCAGGATGAGCCGAATGAAGCGTTTTTGTTTGTTTTTGTGAGAAAAAGTAAAGAACTGAATCTCAGTGTCTGTTAAAGCTGCTGCATGTGTGCACCTACCGAGAGCCGATCTGAGGTCTTTGTCTCAGTCGGCGTCCTCCAGGGGAGACGGGCGTCTCACCAGCTGCTGAGTCACGAGTGTAAAGACGAGCGAAAACTCAGCACTGACACAAAGTTTGGTGGAAATCAGCACCGGACTGTGAATGAACCTGCAGGACTCACACAGTCTTCGTGAGAGCTGATGGGAGGAGGTTTTGGCCGTCAGACGCTCAGCGACGCAGATAGAGATCTCCCAGCATGCAGCAGGCTTTCTGCTCATGTTTTTAGAAGCCGGATCGAGCGGATCGAGCACATCGCTCCGCGACCAGAATCAACAAAGACTCCTGATAAAAAGTCTTATCTGATGGCTGCCGGCCAACGAGAAGTGAAGTTCAAAGCTGCAGCACTTCAGAACGGCATCACTTTCTCCTCTGATCGCTTTTTGTTTCGGTGTGACTGAAAGGGTTTTTTTGTTGTTTTTTCTTTTTTTGAGATAAAGTGGAATCGAGTTTTTGGCCTCATCATGTTTGAGAATCAGAAAAAAACATGGAAAGAAATTACAAGAAAACTACCGGGGGAAAATAACAACAAAATAACCAAAAATATAAATAATCAAATAAAATTGATAATGATCATCATTATAATAACAATTATACACAGAGTTATATAATAGTCTATAATTATCTTCAGATAATTCTCTTTAAACACATTTCTTTCTCTAATTTCTTGAAGTTTATAGGACATTTCTTGGCAAGTTGCTCATTACCTTTTTAGCCACTTTTTAAAATATTTTTTTTATTTAAAGACATCAAACCAATTTGCTCAACTTGTGGGCCATTTCTTCTTTCTTTAAGAATTTTTTTGCATGTTTGCGTTTATTTGATAGGAAAGGATGTGAGTGTGAAACTGGGAAGAGAGAGGGGACGACACGCAGCAAAGAGTCACGAGATGTCAAAACAATTTACTCCGATGCACGTGAAAGACGTGTGAGAAAACTGATTGTGCTCCAGGATTCAAAGAGTTAATAAAGAAGCACAGAGATGATCTGAGCTCTTTGACGGAGTCTGATTGACGGCCTTAATGAGCGTTTTCCGTCTCAGACTTGATATTTTTGGAAGCTCGAGCGTTTCTCACTTTGCCAGATCATCGTGTCACGCGCCACAGCTGCCTCGATCCTTATCAGGACGCTCCCCCGCGCCCGGGAAGTCCCGTTTCTTTCTCACGTCTGTGAGCTTCACGTCCAACACGGCTGAGACATGCAGCAGGTGGACAAAGAATAAACTCACACACACTTCAGGACTGAAAATAATGCTGCTGTCATGATTTATATCGAAATCAAAAGAGGTCGTTTCAGGACATCAGCTGTAGTGTGTGTGCGTGTGCGTGTGTGTGTGTGTGTGTGTGTGTGTGTGTGTGCACGCGCGTGTGTGGCTTTCTCTCTTCATTCTCACACAGAGGCTCCTTTTGTTCCTGTGATGTCTCAGTTTGAACTAAACGTGAAGCAGATTTTCGCCTCGCTCAGATAAGATCCTGAATAAAACATTTTCAGGAAAAAATTAAAGAAAATAAATTGCCTAGATTTATTTTTAAAAACAAAAAAAAGTTTTTAAATGAACAGAATCACCAAACATTTTTAAAAATCACAAAAAAAATTTAAGAAATTCAAGATTATTTTTGGGGGGATTGTTCCCTTTATTGGCAGGACAGGTGAGCTAGAGGTCACCCCAAAAAAATCACCAAAATATTTAAAGGGGGGAAAAAATCACCACAAATTTCAAAAGAAGCAAAAAAAAAAAAAAAAATCACCCAAAAATTTTAAAGAAAAAATAAAAAGCATTTTTTCTGAGAAGAAATTTTGTAAAGAAAATATGTTTAAAAAAAATATAAAGAAAAAAAGGCAAAAATTTAAAAAGAAAATTCACAATTAAAAAATAAAAAAGAGAACGTGCATTTTTTTGTTTGTGTTTTTTTAATTGGCCATAAAATAAATATAAGATACAGCCATCTAAAGTTGTTCATCTCCTACAAGTCCAAATATAAAAGCACCAGTCCCTCCTCAGTGCTTTAAGAGTTTTCTGACACGCCTCCCCGCGTTTGCTGTGATTAGCCTGAACCTGTTTCCTGTCAGAGGAAAGTCTCTCTGACCTCTCGGCAGAAGCCTGCAGTTTGTTTTGCAGCTCGGCGTGATTCAGCAGCAGAAGCTCTTTCTTTCTCTGTCTGATCGTGTCGTCCGCTCTCCGTAACGCGTCTCTGAAATGTGCTTCTCATTGGTCATGGACGGAGGGCAGATCTTTAGTCTTCGCACAGGTTGTGGATCCGTTTGAAGCGTTCGTCTGTGGGTTTGACCTCTCCGTCTGTGAGCGTCTTCAGGCTCCTCGAGTCTTTCACATCGCCGTTTGCTTTCTCGTTGAAGCAGTAAATCAGTTTCTGGCTTCAGGTCGGGTTTTTTTCTCTGCATTCAGAGCAGTTTTAGAATAAAAGAGGATGTTTGTGATTTATTTGCTCACAGGTGAAGATACTAACTTAAAAACACGTTTTTATGCCTCCGTGCAGGTGAGAGTCGTGGGGTGCAGGCGTTATATTTTTGGGTTGTCAATCTGTTCGTCCCCCTCTCATAGTCACGTTATCTCAAGAGAAGAGATTGCCTCAAATTTGGCACAAACATCCACTAGGACTCAAGGATGAACTGAATTTCTGGGTCAAAGGTCAAGGTCAATGTGAACTCACAGGAGAGGTCAAGAGGTCACGAAGCCACAGGCTTATACAAACAGCCCCCCCAACTCATATATAAGGATAATATAAGGAAAACTTATAAAAACTTATTACTTACATTATATAAATGATTATCTTATATAAAGAGATAAGAGGTGCGAAGATGAAAAGTTTATTTAAAATAAGTTTAAAATAAGTTTGCAGCCGGCCAACGAGAACAATGTGAAAAGTAATAAAGAGCTGAAATAAACTTCATAATAATCAATCAACTATTTTTTCCTGGTTCAAACTCCTCGATCAATATTTTGTTTTAGTGCCAAATTTTTTGTCAAATTACACAAAGTAAATGGAAAGAGTGTGTGCGTGTGAGCGTGCATGTGAGTGCGTGTGTGCATCTGCGTCTGCGTGTGCGTGCATGTGTGTGTGCGTGCACGTGTGTGTGCGTGAGCGTGCGTGCGTGTGTGTGTGCATGCATCTGCGTGTGTGTGTGCGTGTGTGTGTGTGTGTGCACTTTGGCCCAGGCAGACTCTTTCATTTGTAACTGCAGTTGTGTTAAAACAAAACACAAATCTCTGTGAAGCTTTTATTTGACCTTTGACCCTCTCTGTTCATAAACATCTCATCGTGTCCCTGCGTGTCCCCGCTGCGTGATAAAGACACTAACGCGGCCTGCTGCAGTGACTGAAGGCTTCTGGGCTCTCTGAGCACGGAGCGGGACAGACGCACAGTGAGACTTTACATCAGGTTTAATGGCGAGCTGATGGCGAGCGCGAGGAGCGCGGCCCGATACACAAAGTCACCTGTAAACTTTTAAAATCCTCAGCGGGTGAGTTGATGTTCGCGCCGGGAAACTGGACGAAAAACCATCAGAGTGATTAATGTCGATGGAAATTCCCTCACAGATTCTTTGGATAACTTAAAGACGCAATAAAAACTGTTTTATTGCCTCACGGGGGAGTTTGCTGCGGTGTGTGTGCGGTGTGTGTGTGCGGTGTGTGTGTGCGGTGTGTGTGTGCGGTGTGTGCGTGCGGTGTGTGTGCAGCCTTTTCATCAATTATCGAGTCATACAATAATTGACAAGTTGCTGCGGCGATGACAAATTTTCTGTACATGGGACCTCAGCTCCATCCACCGAGTCAACAGTACGCCCAACTTTATTTCTTTTCTTTTCTTTTCTTTACATTCGAAACTAAAAAGCTAAAGTTAATCTTGGTGTGATTTCTGTAGATACTCGCTCTGTATAACTGCCGGCTCCATATGTGGCTCCATATCTGTCATTTGGGAACAAGATTGATGATAAAACAATATGAAGCCTGGTGTTACACCCCAGTGCGCGCACACACACACACACACACACACACACACACACACACACACACACACACACACAGACACACAGACATAATGTCACCCTGTCGCTGCTAATGAATGAAAGCAATTAGGCTTTAGAAACCCAAACTTCCCACCACGTTTATTAAACAGCCCCGCGCCCATAAAATCATGTCAGCACAGTTTGAACATTTTTGAAGTTATAGTTTGAGAAACTTTGATTTTTTTTACATCTGATTATTTTATTCCCAAAGCTGGAATCAGTGTTTTCCCCTGAGGTGCACTGATTGGGTTATAATTGCTGTTCGAGGTGCAGCTCTTTAGGTGTTTCCCTTCTCATGTCATCGATATTTAAAAATCCAAAAATGTATGCGTCATAAGTTGGCTTGAATCATGGGTGACTTTGTGCTCTCTCTCTCTCTCTCTGTGTGTGTGTGTGTGTGTGTGTGTGTGTGTGTGTGTGTGTGTGTGTGATGCCATTTTATTGAGGTTCTTGTCCTGATGGTGACAGGTGAGGCAAAGGTGCATGCATCCTTTCTAATGACGTTCCTCCAGCCCTCCTCTGTGATGCAGAGGACAACAAAAAAAAGATTGGTGCCATAATGATTTTAATTTTGCTGAATCATTAAATCCCTTTTCATAATATGAAAAGTTAATACAGATGCTTTCCCCAAAAAATTGTTTTTAATGTGCTTTTTTTTTTTTAAACAAAGTAACCCTTTAAAACCAGAGCAAACTGTCTTGATTTTTATTATTGGAAGAAGACAATTAGCAACTTAGCAAGATATAGCCCAAATATTTGCAAGAAATTGGTGAAACGTTACAACCAAAATTATCTGAAAATCAGCAAAAAGATTTGCAAAACTTAGTGAAAAGTTACCTAAAAATAAAAGGATTAGGAAGATTAGTAAGATATTAGTAAAAAGTTACATGATAATAACCTAAAAATAAAAAGAATAAAACATTAAATAAAATTAGTACAAGAATAAATAAATAAATAAATAAATATAGCACAGCTAGTGAAAAGTAACATAAAGATTACCTGAAAATTTGTTTAAAAAACATTAGCAAGCAATTACTGAAAAGTTAATGAAAACTACCTGAAAATAAATTTTTAAAAAACATCAGCACAAAATAAGCTAAATAAATACCAGGAAATTGTTAAAGTTGTGAAAAACATATCTACAAATATACAAAAAACCCCAGAAAATTAAAATAAATAAATAAAATCAAACCAGAAAATGAGCTAGAAATAGTTAAATAGACATCTCTGCAACATAATTTTAAATATATAATCAAGACCTATAAATAGAGTTTTTTGCATATTGGAGGTCATTTTTTGGGAATATCGTACAATTTGATGTATTTTTTTTTACTGAATTCTTTGGAATATTTAGGTCATTTCTTTTTTTAAGATTTGTTTTGAAATGTTTGCGTTTATGTGATAGGACAGGACGTTAGTGTGAAAGGGGGAAGAGAACGGGGACGACATGCAGCAAAAGAGCCACGAAAAATCAAACCAGTTTTCTCAGACTTCAGAGGTTTAAAGGGTTGTGAAAGGCGTCCGAACGCAACGGAAGAAAAGTCATGCTGATCCAGGTGTTAAAGGGTTAACCTACAGTGTGTTAATCAGTCCTGGGAAAATGAACGTGCACAGATGCTCTTTTGCGCCGTCGCTCTGCTCGACATCCGCTCTCCTCCCTGCAGTTGTTGCTGTGCGCAGCAGCTCTGTGTCGCTCCGCCGGGGAAATTTAAAGTTAAGTGTTTTGCTCAGTGACGGCGCAGAAGTAGCTGATGAGGGAGGGGAAGCAGTTCCTCTGTCGCCCCCTCCCTTAATTTTCCCGGCTCAGAGTGCAGATTTACAGTCACAGAAGGATCCCACCAGCCGCCCGGCAGTGGTCTGAGTCGGCAGAGACGTCCCCGCCCTTCACCTTGTGGCCGCCGGATGAACGATAGCAGGCGACGTTTTTACAGTTTCTCAGAGTTTCATCATCCCGTTGTTGCCTTTTCAGGCCGATCCCGGGTTATCATCACAAAATAAAACACTCAAAGCTATGATTAAAACCTCATATGTCCTGAAACCGCAGCTGAAATATGCAGACACACCACGCTGACGAAGAGCCCAGAATAACATCCTCTGCATCCTCCGAGAAGGAGCTCGTAGGATTGAATAAAATCCTTCTTCTTCCTCCTCCGGCCCACAGTTATCCGGCTTTGGGACCCTCGTGTGTTTGGAGAGCTGCACACACACACTTAAACACACCTTTCTGTGGTCGAGAAATTCCCCGCCAGTGTGTTTACCACAAAGGACACAAAACACACAACACACACCCCGAAGAAAGAGACACAGAGAGCGAGAATGAGAGTGAAGCCGTTAGTTTCTGCAAAGCTTCAGTGTTATTTTACCACATCAACACACTTACTGTCAGTGCCCTCCCACAGGCCTGTGTGTGTGTGTGTGTGTGTGTGTGTGTGTGCGCGCGCGCGCGCGCGTGTGTGTGTGCGTGCGTGCGTGCGTGCGTGCGTGCGTGCGTCAAGTGGCCCTATTGTGGTCCGTGGTCGTTAGGATGCTATGTGTGTGTGTGTGTGCGCGCGCGCGCGCGCGTGTGTGTGTGTGTGTGTGCGCGCGTGAAGTGGCCCTATTGTGGTCCATGGTGGGTAGGATGGTGT